>NW_015090865.1:63314-94678 GCF_001431845.1 Calidris pugnax | reverse complement strand
GATTTTTTGACCTGGGATCTCTTGCTAATGTCAGCGTTTGAAGACTGACTTACAATGAGGGACAGAGATCAGACCACAGTGTAAGTTGCTTGCCAAAAGGTCCTTCATCACCAAAGGTTTTTAAACTTAATATCCTGCCCGAGATTGGAGGAAAATAGGAAAAAAAAAATAATATAGGAAACTGAAGAAGCAATAAGGTGTTTGCTGCATACCAGCTCAGATTTCCCATCTGTGTGAACTGTAACAGTTGCACTGATATCGGTGTTACTGTGTCAATCTATCCCAGAAGGAATTTTTCAGAAGAATTTGTATTTTACCACGTTTGCGAGGTCAAAACAGTACAGGCAAATGGAAGATTAAGATAGTAAAGCTATTCCTGTAGTCACCGGAGGGTATTTTTTTTTTAGTTAGACAGAATCACTATATCATTTCTCATATCCATGCCTCTCCGAGCCAGCACTTGTCAGATGTGTTCAGTGTTAAGGCCCACAGAGAGCACAGGACAGTCCCTTTACAGGACACAGTCCCTTCAGGGGCCCCTTGCCTTCTGTCCCCCTCACTCATGTCCTGAACCATCCCAGATCCATGCGATTTTACATGAACTCACTTTCAGGCTACACAGGGATTTGCCTCTGGGAAAATAATAAAAGAAAAGAGTTTTTCTGGTTAAGGTTTCGAAGCTGGGCAGAATCTGGCATATCATGGATTTCTGCTAACGGGCTTATCCGTGGATGAGGGGGCACCGTTCTCCTTCTTGACTTTGTATGGTAAAAGCTACTGGGGATGGAAAAGGTTTCATGTCAAAATTAATGAAAACAAAGTTTGGAGTGAATTAATTCGGGGTTAGAATTAAAATTTCATAAAGGCATGGCAGGCACCCAAGACAAGTTGAGAACAGATTAAGGAGAAAAACCCTTTATATATAAACAGAGAGAAGCACTCCAAGGACCATATTATTGCAGTGAAGTCAAAACAAATATTTTACTGTTCCTAGTAGCCAGGATAACCTTCCTTCAGTCGTAGTTAAAGACTGGCTCTTGTGTTCACTTTTAGTCTGCAGAAGTGAATGAAAGGACTCCCATTGACTTCTGTGGGCTCTCTTGGACCTGGTGCTTGTTCTGTCGTCGAATGCTTCGTCGTTGAATCTCTCACTGGGTGCTGTCTTCACAGGGAGGGTGGGGGGGACGAGTGGAGCTGCTGGTCTTTTTCTGATGATAGGCACTATAGAAACAAGGAGCAAAAAGCATTCGGTGATTTGCCTGCTGATTTTTGTCATAAAGAATAATATTTCCATGCATGACAGGATGCCTCTCTTCTTCTGTGGTGCCTTTGAAGGTGAATGAAGGTTACACAAGGAATGATTTTTTTTGATCATTCCGTTGTAGATGTTGATTTAAAGCATAACAGCAAAGGCTCTTACTGCTCTGCTTTCTCTTCACAGACTGTTCTGCATCTTTTAAATGTCTAAGTAGCAATGAAGTCTTGTAAATTAACTGATTGTTATAATAGTATTTCTAGATAATGCTTAATTTTTAATTGGTGGATATTTAAAATATTATAAGGGTCAGACTTGGTGATCACTGTGGCCTTAAGAAGTTATAAATCTGAGAAGCAGCGCTTTTGGCTGCTTGTTTTGAGACAGACCGACATCCTGAAAGGCTGGGGAGGCGTCTTTGCCCCGAGGACCCACAATCAGCAGTGGCTTTTGGAAAGGTGGGGAGCGTGTCCCCGGCCCCGGGGGAGCAGTGGGTCTGGCAGCGCGCCGGGGCTGCCGCCTGGCGGCACGGGCTGTGCCCAGCAGAGCTGGCTGCCAGCCCGCCCCGTTCCAGGCTGAGCTTTAAAAAACAATATGAAAAAAAAAAATAAAAATCACACTATTTATAGCTTTCATGTTAGGTTATTGGTTTTAATCCAGTTAGTATTAAGGAAGATCAGTGTGGCTGAAAAAACGTTTTTCCTTCTTTCTAGGAACAACATTATAATGTTCCTGATTCTAATGTGATAATTTTTGTTCATTTGTTTTGCTAAGAAGTGATATGTACAGGTCTGTCAGCCTGCTTGCACTTCCTTCCTGCAGCTTATGATATCAACTTCTTCATGCTTTCTAATACTCAGTGCTTTTTTTTCTCTGTCAATGACTAGCTAAGGAACACATCCGTCGTAACCGACAGAGTCGAACCTTTATGGTGGAAAATGTCATAGGAGAGATCTGGTCCGAACTGGAGGAAGGTAGTGTCCTTTCTTGAATAAACTTTGCTCTGACTGATTTTATAATGTGGGCAGCCATTGTGTTTCCCACAAGTGTGCTGTGCGCTGCATTGTTCTCACGGTGGTTATAAATAGGAAAAGAAAAAAAATACAAGTTGATGTGCTGCTCTTAATGACTAAGGCTGATCTGCAATTCTGTGTGCTCTAGTAAAATACTGTTTATTAAGGAGAAGGTAGAAAGGAATCCAGCTTTTAAAATGCAACCAGAGTATTTTCCTCAGAATAGGCATTGTAAATATGCCATAGCATTAATTTGGTAGCCCGGTAGAGTGTACACCAGCAGCATGAGCCAGTCCACTAATCTACTTTTCATCTTTGCTACATCAATAGCCTTTGACATCTGAATTTCTTATCAGTCATTGTGTTATAGTTACTAATAAAGATCAAGTCTTCAGTGTAGACATTCATGACTTTCTGCAAGTCATTATCTCTCATGGTAATAATTCCCCCTGAGAAGCTTTCATTGCAATGTGCTGTTGTGATAACACTAACGTAAATACCATTTTCCTGTTCCTTTGGCAATTTAGGTGACCGTTATATCGTCGTTGACAGTGGAGGAGGCACAGTGGATATGACTGTCCATCAGATCAGGCTCCCTGAAGGACATCTTAAGGAGCTATACAAGGCGACAGGTAATGTCACTTCCACTGCTTGTTTTATTTATGTAATATTTTGACATGTCTGTGGAGGAAATGTATGCCTTTATTATTCAATACATTTCACTAACGGTTCTTCCTGAAAGAAGACCAGCATTCAGAATTAATATAAGGTTGGTGCTCATCAGCAGACATGGGTAAATCACTTAATGCTTCTGATGCTTTTGGATGGTAAGCCTCACATTGGGAGAGCAAGAAACTGTCATCTCCTGTGTTATTCACTCCCATTCAGACCATGACCTCCTGACACGGTCCTGGTTTGACTTCTGCTGCTGGAGTCAGCATCGTCCTGTCCTTTGAGAAGTCACCTGTGTATTGCTGTTCTGTCCAGGTATTCATGGATGTAACTGTGGAGATATGAGTAGCTGAGTGTCACAACAAGACCCTTGTAAAGTGACTGTGGGCAGAACAGAAGTTTTGCTGGATTTAAGGGGAATCATGTATTCCTGTAATTTCACGGGCAGTGTTACATGGAGGGTCTGTGATCCCCTGGCAAAGATGCACAATGGTTGGTCCCAGACAAAGACAAACAGTGCAGTTCCTTCAGTGGGTATTCTGTTCCTGAACACCAGGTCCCCTTTGACTTTGTCCTGTGGCTAAGCTGTTAAGCACATGAGTCAGCAGATTATTTGTTGCTGTGTCTCTATACCAAGTTAATCTTTATCTGTACAGTTCATCACTGAGCCTTCTCTGTCTCGGTGGCTGTAAGGCTACCTCAGGAAACAACCTAGTCAGAGCAAACGGGACAGTGTACATTAACTCTGTCTCCTCCTAAATATGGGTCCAACCCACACCTTCTCATGTGGGGATAAGGAAGCAGTTCCCTCTGCTTCTAATAAAAATATTTCTGTTTCATAGTGGTAGTGTTACATTGGCTGTGATGGTATAGGGGTAAAATTGAGGTGAAGGTAAGATTCTGTTCTGTATTAGACCAGCTGTTACATTTAGGAAAGATACCTCTTTCTATAGAGCTTCTCCCATGACGGTCCCACTAACATCTATCTGATGTGTATTTCTTCAACTTGAAACCTAATAAGCAGTTCAGAATATTAAAGCTGTGTTTTGTTTGTAATGCAGGTGGGCCGTATGGTTCTCTAGGTGTGGACTATGAATTTGAAAAGCTCCTGTGTAAAATATTTGGAGAAGATTTTATTGAGCAATTTAAAATCAAGCGTCCTGCTGCCTGGGTAGATCTGATGATAGCGTTTGAGTCCCGGAAACGGGCAGCAGCTCCAGACAGGACCAATCCACTAAACATCACCCTGCCTTTCTCCTTCATTGATTATTACAAGAAGTTTCGAGGTCACAGTGTAGAACATGCCTTGAGGAAAAGCAAGTGAGTAGACAATTGAACCCAAATGGATGCAGAATTAACTACTGGTAGCAAAGCCAAATAATTAAAATATCCTAATTACATGTAGACCGAAAGATAATAATGTAAAAATGAAATATAAGGATGAGAAAATGGGATTGCCTGAGGTGCAGTTTCCACAATGAAAACTTCTGATCAATCTCTTGCAAAAGCATTTTTTCTACAAGACTTGCACTTGTCTGGTATTGCTTTCTATGACCTTCATTAGGCCACCACTGCATCACTTCCCTGAATTTGGCCTTATATTTTGAGTTCCTTTAGTGTTAATTGGGAATGTACAGAATTTGATGCTAGGTACCTGGAACCTTAAATTTTAGAGGCTCAGGCCCTGGAACAAATCCAAGATCTTGAGTGAAATGTGTAAATACATTGATGGCTTGAGGGAAGTTATTAACAATACCAGATCACTGGTGAAAGCATATAC
This sequence comes from Calidris pugnax, assembly GCF_001431845.1. NCBI lineage: Eukaryota > Metazoa > Chordata > Aves > Charadriiformes > Scolopacidae > Calidris > Calidris pugnax. The sequence goes on along the minus strand of NW_015090865.1, from coordinate 89,958 downwards.
TGCTGCACAGAGCTCTGCAAGGGAAAGCATTCTCCTTTTGAAGTGATGGCAGGCTCTCTTCTCTTCTAGTACTTTACCAGTTATATTGATTGCTCAGTAAGTGGGGAGACATAATCCCCTGCAGAGATTTTAATTCATGATTTTCAGTATCAAGAAGGCACCCTAAATGACAAGATCATGGGCTGCTATAGAAAAGGAAGTGAAGAGGAAGTAGAAGTGGGCATTTTGCATCTTTTGAAATTCTATACTTCAGGAGACCTGGAGATGAATGGCATAAAGAGAACGAACAAGAGAGCCTGGGAATCTGGGACAGAGTGCTTGGGACCTGAGAGCAGGAGAAGTGATATTTAGTGCCTGTACCTTGGCTTCTTTCTGCTTTTTTTAATCCAGTGAATGCTGAATGTATATTGGTAAATGTACTTTAAGCTTAAATGACTTGGAGTCCAGCTCAGAGTCACTTCCTAAATGAGACAGAGGTTCTGAAGTTATTAAAAATTTCTGGAAATATTCCCTCTCACAAGACTATCTCTTCTTATTAATAGTCGTAGTGGTGAATCTTAGAGAGAATGCTAAATGTCCCGTCAAATAAAGTGAAATTAATTGGGTAACGGGATAGAAAGTGTATAAATGTGACATATAATGTGCATGAATGAAAAAGAGATTACTGACCTATATGGATGTGTAGCAGTGATGGAATAACATAATGCCTATATTTGCTTAACAAATGTTATGCCTTATTAAAAATGTTGTGCTCCCTTCTGCCTCCTGAGGCTTCCTATACTCCTTGTTTTTCTTGTGTTTCCAGTGGCTTTGGCCTGCTACTGCTGTAATCTAAATGTTGCCCTTCTGGGGATGAATCAGTGCTGTTTCAGATGAGCGAGCACTGGATTGACTGCCAGCTGTTTCAGGAAGCAGCTGAGTATTGGTATCGCTACAGAAGGCAATCAGGCAAAGAAAACAACAATTGGACAAGCAAAAATAACAGTTCTCCCTTGAAATTTTACATTGCTGCAGTTGGTATGAGGCTGGGCTGAGACGAGGCAATTTCTTCCAACCAAAATGCATGCAGATTCTGTGAAATCATTCATTTATTTATTTAGTGTGTCTTGTGAGTGCTTAGCTGTAATGATTTAATGTCCTTTCTAACTGGTTTTTTTTTTTTTTCAGTGTGGACTTTGTGAAGTGGTCCTCCCAGGGAATGCTGAGGATGAGCCCGGATGCAATGAATGCTCTTTTCAAACCTACAATTGACCAGATTGTTCAGCACCTGAGTACGTATCTGTGTGTAATTCCACTTCCAACCTAGGCTGAAACTGAAGCTTTGCTTACCTGTTTCAAACCAGTAACTGGAATTAAAGTCTAACAGCCCCCTACTAAGCACCAAATGTGGGCAAGGAATTCAGCTCTGAAGCTTGTAGTTCTCTACAAAGTAGTTAGGAAAATAGTAAAAGTAAGGGACATAGCCTTAACAAGTATTCCTACCTAGTTCTAGTACTAGTTATTGAGTGTCATTCAGTCCTGTTACTGCCTGAGCTTCAATTATTCTGTATTTCTAGGGCTGCAAGCATTCAGAAGGCTGAAATGCACTGACTAACCCAGATTAGTCCTGCTTTTCTTCCTCATGTTTCAGGCAACAACTAAATAATGCCAGAGATACAACTTGTTTCTGATTATTCCCGCTATTAAGACCTGTAGTTCATTTCTCCACACTTAAGGTCACATTTGTTCATGACTGTCCAAATTACTGACATCTCTAAAACACAAATAATAAATGATGCATCATGGTAAAAGGACTTCCAGGCATGGCTTAAGCAGCACTGAATGTATTTATGCAGTAATAGAAAGTGACATAGGCTTATTGGGAAATTTATTCTTTAAAGTCTTCCTGGTGGAAGAAAGGATTTGTTTTAACTAGAGTATAATGTAAGTACTGAGCAAAGTATTGCTGTTCTACACATTACAAAGCACTAACTGAATTGTATTTGGAATGGAATATACAACTTTGCTCACTGTATGTGACAAATTATTAGGTAAATTTCAGAGGTCACAACTTAGACAACTAGTACTGAACAGCTGATACGTGAGCAGGGAGGGAGACACCTAGAATTACGGTGGTTGTGACAGATAACTCAGTCCTGCTGCCTCAGTTATTTGAACTAAGGGTGAGCCTACAACTGAACCGCATGATTTTCTTGGAAAAAAAGGCTTAAGCTAAGAAGGAACATCTGTAAAAACCTAAAGGAGGTATTATTTTGCAGATGGTATTTATTGTGGTTAAGAAGACTTCTTAACTTAAGGTGACTTCTCTGGAATGCAATAAAGGGTACGTGAATTGGTTAGGTTTGGGAATATCCAACTGATAGTTGAAGTGGCAAGATGATGTCTGTTTCCTTACAACCCATAATCTGACTGGCAGGATTTCTTTGCAAGAAACTTACATCTCCTTTTACTGGTAGAAGCTAAATAAAAAATGTTTTAAATGCCACTGCAGAAATATTGTATGCTTTGAGGTAAGTTCAGATTTACAGTGAAATGGAGCATAGAAGAAAATACAGAAGTGGAACTAGTGCATGCTGAGAGTGGCAGCGTGGGCCTAGACGTGGCAGTTCCAGATCTTGTGCATGTGCATGGGCCATTCGGTGCACTCGTACAGGAATTTCACCTGCATTGCCTTGTCCCAGTGGATTCTTTGTCATTGAATGGGTTCTGTTTCTGTTTAGGTGATGTGTTTGATAAGCCAGAAGTGACCAATGTCAAGTTTCTGTTCCTGGTGGGTGGCTTCGCTGAATCCCCCTTACTCCAGCAAGCTGTGCAGAGCGCTTTCGGTTCAAGATGTCGAGTCATCATTCCTCAGGATGTGGGGCTCACTATCCTCAAAGGAGCTGTTCTCTTTGGCCTAGACCCTGCTGTCATCAAAGTGCGGCGTTCCCCTCTCACCTACGGTGTGGGTGTGCTCAATCGGTTTGTGGAAGGGAAGCATCCACCAGAGAAGCTGCTGGTCAAAGATGGCACACGCTGGTGCACTGATGTCTTTGACAAATTCATCTCAGCCGACCAATCCGTAGCCCTTGGAGAAACTGTGACACGCAGTTACACACCTGCCAAACCTTCTCAGTTAGTAATAGTGATCAATATCTATAGCTCAGAACAAGATAACGTCAGCTTCATCACCGAAGCTGGAGTGAAGAAGTGTGGCACCCTTCGCTTGGATCTCACGGGAACTGATGCTTCGGTGCCAAACCGGCGGGAGATCAAAACACTTATGCAGTTTGGGGACACTGAAATCAAAGCCATGGCCATTGATGTTGCCACATCTAAAAGTGTCAAAGTTGGTATTGATTTCTTAAACTACTAGCAGCCCATTTTCCCCACCACAGCCTGTTTGTGAGACTGATCTTCCACTGTTCCATTTTTTGACTTTCGTATATCACGTAATCAACTTGAATTTCAGCAGGCTATATGAGAACAGCCTGTAAGGTGGGGTATGTCATGTTTGTGCCCTTCGATGACCAAAGACTGGATTTTGAAAGACCCTTAAAAAGTTTTGGGAGCAAAAGTTCCAGAGGTAGTAAAAGTTCCCAAGTTACTCAAGCATGCTTAAAGATCTACCTTTATTAAGTAAATACTGATTATTGTTGGGTCTGGAAGATTAGTTAAAAAGATATAAAATCATAATCTCTTTGCCTTGTTCTTGTTCTTCTTCCTCTTTCTCACAAGAAAAAGTCACTAACTCACGTGGTTGTTGTAGGGGGAGTATCTGTGAGGAATATCTGTTTAAACAGCACCATCCTCTGGCGATAGGAACAAATTAGTAGTCTACAGTATTCTCTTGGTTTTTTGATTTTGCCCTGTGCTTTCAAAATTTTAAGTGCTGAAAATCAATGACTTAAATAAATATTTCTTAAATTCTGAGATCCTCAGAAACCCTAAAAATTAAGGATTTTTAGGAAATATATATATATTTTAGGAGCCTAATACTGATTTTTCCAATTTGAAAACAAGGCCTTGATTGTCAAAGCTCTCAGAAGTAGCTGTTGGATTAAATAGCAAACATAACCCTCCTTGTACTTTGGAATAATTATTAAGAAGAAAGCTATTTCCCTTTTGGGTCTTCTAAACTTATTTTTATTAGTCTCCCTCTGAAATCATAGAATCACAGAATTGCTGAGGTTGGAGGGGACATCCATTGAGTGTCTGGTCCAACCTCTTAGCTCTAAGCAGTGTCAGTAGAGCAGGATACTCTGTCCACCTTTGAATATCTCCAAAGGTAGAGGTCCTAAGCTTCTCTGGGCAACCTGTTCCAGTATTTGACCCTCACTGCAAAAAAAAGTGTTTTCTTATGTTTAAAAGGAATTTCTAGATTTCAGTTTGTGCCCATTGCCTCTTGTTCCTTCACTGGATACCTCTGAGAAATCTAGCTCAGTCTTCTTTACTGTCTTCTATTGGGCATTTATACACATTGCTACTATCACCTGAGCCTTCTCGAGTCTAAACATTCTCAGCTCTCTCAGCCTCTCCTCACATGACAGATACTCCCATCCCTTAATCATCATCATCATCATCCTTTGCTGGATTCAGCCCAGTATGTCCATGTCTCTCTCGTACTGAGAAGCACAGAACTGGACCCAGCACCAGGTGTGGTCTCACCAGGCTGAATAAAGGGGAATAATCACTTTCCTTGACCTGCTGATAATGGTTTTCCTGATGTACGCCAGGAAGCTGTTGGCATTCTTTGTTGCAAGGGCACGTTGCTGGCTGATACTCAACTTCGGGTCTACCACAACCCCAAGGTCTTTTGCTGCCAAGCTGCTTCCCAGCCAGTTGTCCCACAGCGTATACTGGTGCATGGGGTTATTCCTCCCCAGGTTCAGGACTTTGCACTTCCCTTCATTTGAACGTTGTGAGGTTCCTGTCTACACATTTCTCCAGCCTCTTGAGGTCCTCTGACCCATCTGGTTTCATCAAGCACTTCTCCAAATGATTGTATTTCTTTTCTTGTTAATCCCTGTGTTAAGATTTGGAAGTACAGTTAGATGATGGCTGTTCAGGAAGATTTAAACAATTTAAAAGAGAAGAAATGTCCAGATCAAAAGTACTGCAATATATTTTGAGTAGGAGACATTTTAATGGAGGAAAATATATTTCTGGATTGAGTTGAATGGCCAGTAAGGTGGAAAGCAGAAGCCAAGAGAATGAAGCTACAAATAGCATTAAATAAAGCATTCCTAGCATTAAACAAAGCATTCCTTACACGGCTATGAACCCACAGCCCTAACACAGGTGAAACACAATGCTGAGCATGGTAGCATCTTGTTTTCGTAATACTGACCTTCTGGAAGTGTTTTCTTAAGCATGTTCACCTTGAAAATTTCTTCTGCAACTGAAACAGTTTTTATTTTGCAAAATGCTATGGGTGGGTAACTTCTGAAGCCTACAGTCTATATCTGCCATGACATGACAACTTCGATTCAAATCCAAATCCCACTCCACGTTGGCAGACTGATTGGTGGTAGTTGGTAGACTACTAACCCGTAGAATCACCCTAATTGCTGACAATTCCAGAGCATTAATACAGAGCTGCCTGATTACCTGCTGGAATTCATTACATTTGTGAAGCTTCGCAACATTAATTGTTACACCAAACCTTCCTTTCTAATAAGTTGAGCATGAGTTAAATCCATTACTGACACTTTTTGGAAATAGAATCTTTATCAATTATTTCACTAATTTCTGTTCCAGTCCTGCACTTAAGCTTTCTGTGTTTAGCCTGGAGATTTGCCACAGTGGAGAGCTGCAGAACGGGCCTACTGCATTTTGCCATTGAGTTTTCCATGTCTTCTGCAGAATTCCCTAGTTGAATGTGAAATCTGTTCTGTATTCAGCTTTAAAAAAAAAAAAAAAAAAAAAAAAGAAAAGAAAAAAAGGACTCTGGAGAATGCTAGTCACAGTATCCGGCTGGATACTTTCTATAATTACAAAGTGTGCTTGCTAGCATTCAGTTTCCTGCTGCCTGCTAAATGCTTTAAAAGCTAAATACTGGGATTTTTTGTGTGTTGCTTTCCATGGTTTACAAACAAGAGAAACTTTACGATGAGTTATGAACAATATAATTTTATGTATATACAATATTTAAATATTGTACAGACTCTTTCTTTCTACAGTGCTATTTTCTTGTATAAAAAATGCTCTTTGCCTCTGTTGATTTCATTCAGCTGTTAATTTTAAATAACATAGTTTCTCAATCAGCTTCTGTAATTATAGGCTTTTAAAGATGGTAAGATATGAAATGTAAAAGGCTGATCTTATAATAATAGGAAAGAAATGTTGGTGTGTCAGAGAATACTACATTCTTCCTGCAGTGCAAGTCATACCAGTTAAGCGTATTACACAGATGCACTAGTCTCTTGCTGGGATTTTTCATTTCTTTGTTTCAGATGGTGACCGTTCCATCTCCAGCAGTTCATCATAATAATGGATGAATCCTCCTGTAAAACCAAGTTAAAATTTTGACTGTATGATCTGGATATACAGCTTCTTCACTAGGTTTTGGAGTTTTGTTAAGGATCTTCCCTAGTTTAAAATGAAGCAAACACAAAACTACTTTCTAAAGCCAGGCGACACTGATTTATAGTAGCTGCAGGTAAGACCCAGCCTCTGCCTACCACTACCACCTACTAAAACACAAAATTCATAAAGAAAAGTAGGCTTCAGTGTCTTTGCATCCTGTGTTAAACTGAATGGGTCCAATTCTGCACAGATTTGTTTCCGTTGGCCTCAGGTTAACACAGAATTTGGTCTAATAAATGGCTGGAACCTCCCCCATTCCCCTCTAAGGAGGAGGTGAACTGGAATATCAGGTGGACCATGATTTTTGTGCTGGTTTCAGCCTGTCTGCAGGGAATGCTAAGGGTAGTGTCTGCAGCTCTTCTGAAGCATAATTCCCTGCACAGTAGCAATTTTCTGCCCTTTGTTATTCACCTTTTGCAAGATTCCATCTGGATCCAAGCAGGGATTTGTTGCTGAAATGACTCTACTGTAACTGTAAACTATGAAGTTTGCATATTTTTGCACTTCCCCGTTCAGTCTGATGAGATCACTATCAAGCTTATCTTTGCAGAGCACTGAACTACTGAACAGACTCCCACCTGTCCTTGTTGCCCCTTTTAAATCTAAGAATGGAAAATTAGCCTGTCTCCCTAAGGAATTAGAATCGTAAGTAGAATATTATGCTGTGGTCTGTAGTCTATAACCCAGTTAAACAACTTAACCTTCTAAGTGGCATGCGGATGCCCGTTTTGATAAAGGATGTTAGGCTGTAAAACTAATATGAAATTTATTAGGAAATGAGTCATATTTAGAATAGTAGCTCTGATACTTTTGCAGGAGATTCCCTGCAGAGTGGGGGTTTTTTTTGGTAGGGGTTTGAGATGACATTGTGCAACTTAATGTTGGAAAGACAAGGCCTGCTGTCTTTTGGGAAAGCAGAAGGCTTTGGTGGAACTTTTGCTTTAAGCAGCAGCTTGTAAGTTTGGGTCCAAGTTACTTTAACGCTAGGCTGAAAGTTAGCAGCTAATTGTGATAGAATGATGAATTGTGCTAGAATATGATAAATGTGCAGTGATGGTTAGGACTGTTTACATTGGTATGAATATACCAATATATATATACAGGAGTTTTAATGCATTATTATGAGAAGGCTAATTATATATTGCAGAGATTTAATCGCCAAGACAAGCTGCATATTTATGATATGAAGTGGCTTAAGCGGATGAATAGTATAAAAGTTGTTGGGCATAACGTCACAGTACTCACCTGCTTGAAATAGTCTTAAACTATATTATAAAACCAACCATTGTGGTCTTGTTCACCTCTGTGCAAGATAAATTCAGATTTCACTGATGTTTGGAGCTGTTCACAACTTGTCTGGATTGTATCTTGAGTGTTCTTGTGTCTTCAACCATGTCAAATAAAATACAGTAAAATTAATTTTTCTTTTTGGGTGTTACTATTTTTATAAAAATCACTATAAAAAGAAACCTAATTTATTTTGAAAGTGAGAAGGGTCAAGTGGTCATACTTGATTTTGGATACCCCTTCATGTGTGTAACTGAGCAAAAGTGACATCCTTTATTTTGAAAGTGAGAAGGGTCAAGTGGTGGTCGTACTTGATTTTGGATATCCCTTCATGTGTGTAACTGAGCACAAGTGCATCAGCTGTATGTGCTGCTTATCAGATTTCTTCAACCTTTTAGGTGGGTGGACACCTAGAGTCTGGGCCAAGGGCTTGTAGGTCCCTGTGCAGCACACACAGCTCTTCGGGAAGAGGCTGCTGCATTTTTAGTTCACTTGTGCCCTTTTAGGGGGATTCCGTATGTGTCTGACGTAGAAATCTACTGCTGGGGATTACTCAATTTCTGTCAAAGTTGGTGCAGCTCTAAGTAGGGCGTCTGTTAAGAGTTAAGACAGAAAGACTTTGGCAATACCAAAAGCAGATTAGGTATTTTCTGTAATGATTCTCTGAGAGAGCCAGGAAATCAAATATAAAAACGGATATATCAGAGAGGGCTGTAGTCTCTTAAGCCATGTCAAAGGCTGATTTATTGCTAAAACTGGATTATCAAGGCAATAAGCTGGCCAATAACTGGGTATATTAACAAGAGGCTGTACATCTTTACTGTGTGTTTCTAGATCTAGGAGTGTTTATTAAGGGCCAGCTGCACTGAAAAAAACCTTGTATAACAGTTTATGCAATATTATATCTTTCTGCTAACCGTTGCAGGCCATGTCTCTTTCAAATTTGGCAGTGTTGGCACTAGCTGTGGAGGTGATTCAGTGGCGTGTGTGACCTTAGTCTGCAGAGCTGCTCAGAGACAAAGATGCAGAGAAGGAGCTGAGATACATTAGCAGCCACTACACCCAACTTCCACCTATTTGCTGCAATGAAGATGTTTTACAAGTGCTTTATGACTATAATTATAAACACCATCCTAATAGGCTAGGTACTGTATTTAACTTGTAATGAACTTGATTTCAGCTAAACATTCAATTAATGTTACTAGTACAATGGGAAATATAATTACAGTCTTCAGGGACACATTAAGAACCAAATTTTGCTTTCAGTGTTCTAGCGCATTGCTCTGGTTTCCAGGGGAATTTCATGTATGTGCATTCACTGGCAGAATTTGGCCCTTTTGCTGGACTTTTCTAAATCTTTTTCATACGAGCGTGTTTATATTTGAAGTTGCAGCCCCATCTTGATAGGAAGGAGTTTGTATAAATGGTTGGTTCTACCAACATCACATAAATCCTTACTAAAATTTGCAGTGTTTTCATGTTAATAATTGTGGAATAAAACAACCTCCATAGCAGCAGTGTCCAGCATCCCCAAAGAGTTCTCTCCTCTCAGTTTTCTAAGCAGCGACATTAAACACAATCCAGAGATTGTGTTTATTATTATTATTAAGGACGTATTATTATTAAGGACGATAGATTCAGAGTCCCCTTAGTTGGTGCAAGAGCTGCCTGATTTTAAAGAGATGCAACTTGGATAAATCGGTGAGAACTGGGATTCAGGCCTATTATTTGTTACTGATGTTCAAAAACGTCTATTTACTTTTTCAGGAATAAATTCTGCTTTATAAGTTCTCATTCATCTCTTCCTCTGACACACAGAGACATTTTTGAGGTGGCACTGCTGCAGAGTGACGACAGGTATTGGTGGAGCAGAATGTTGTGCTTTTGTTCCTTCAAATTAACGATCTGAAGGTGGGTATTCAAACAAAGGGAGAAGTTGGCACTGCAGCCTCTGCGGTTCCACAGATACAAGGAGCAATTTTCTTGCAGCAAAAGCTGTCTTGAAAATGCATCACAGCAAACGTCAGGAGTGCTGCATAGCCTCTGGGGAGATGATGCGGTTGTGGTTGATTTTGAGTTCGTGACAAGTTTTTTTTTCATACCTGTGACTTAATAGGAGGATGTGCTTGTGGATGGGCCTTGTTAAAACACACCAATAGCTGCGTTGTCTTCATTAGCTGCATCCTCGGAAGTTTGGCACAGATTTTGCCACACTGCTGGATTGAGGTTCGCAGGCAACAGAGGAGGCATATTCCTCAGATCTGGGAAAAACTAAATACGAAAGCTCTACAACAGCTATGACAGCACCAGTATTTGTCTAATGTAGACAGCTTGGAAAAGTGAGTCAATATTTGAGATTTTTCTTGTAGTTTCATGGATCTAAATTTTGAGTTCTTAGAAAACAAACTAATCATTCAAAGGAAACCCTAAAGTCTAAATTCCCAGAAAATATGCTTTTAATCTCTTCTGAATTTTGCTGCACTAAACATTCACATCTAACTGTCCAGAATGTCAAATCACTGTTTTAATAGTAAAGACAGTTTTAGCGGTAAATAGTGCCATTTTTATTACATGGCAATTTAACTCAATTACATGGCAAAGGATGGTCCAGAAACCCATTTTGCCTTGATAACCTCTCGCTGCTGTAACAAATACCTCAGTTCTGACTCTGAATTTTGTCACTATTCCTTTTCTCCCCTGGATTCCTTTACACTCCCCTCCCCAGCGGCCAGCACCGGTGTCGGGACACGGCAGCTCTTTCAGCAGCACGGAGCTCCCAGGCTGGCAGCCTGAAACCAGCCATCACCTGTGTCCTCTTGGAGCTGTCGTTCAGCAGCCAGGAGGCAATTTCCTACTCACTATTTTTGACAGTGCAGTTGAAACGAAACGAAGATTTGCACGAGGGAACCTTTCCAGGGTTTAGGGACTGCTTCGGATCTCATTAATTTCAACGGAGAGGGTCATGCTGACTTCAGGGAGGCTTTGAGCCTGGCTGTTAGCCAAGCCCTCAAATCCTTGGTAGCCAGAGAAATACACATGCAAAAGTAAATAGACTTTGAGGAGCTAGCTGAATGTAAAAATAAGGTAGGAGAATCTCAGCATCACTAAGGGGTATGTCAAGAGCAGCTGAGCACATACCTCACAGATATAAAGGGACTAAGTGCAGTATATTGTTAGTTAACTGCAAACATTTTTCTGCAAACCAAGAAACTACGTATCTGTCTTCTCTGTTTAACATACAGTTGTGTAGGTGCTGGCTGTAAGTTTGAAGTAGTGTCTATTTTCTAATTTTTGAGGAACTGTAATAGGGAAAAGTTAACTAGGTGCTACTATCCCAGCAGCAGTGGCTTTGTGTCCAGACCAGAAGTCACCAAAGTAGGACACGGTATTCGCTACCATGTGATGGTAAAAAATTATTTTAAGAATTTGGTAGATTGCAATGGCTGTGATCCCTCTGTCAGTGCCTGCAGGTGAGTTTACATAAACATGGAGGAATGGACAATTCAGTGTGAGCTTCCTCTGGGATTCTTGTGTGCTGCAGCAGAGCCAACAGGTAAAAGGGGGATGATACTCGATTGAGTGTCAGGAAACAGAAGGAATCATCTGGAGAGGTGTGTAACAAGGGTTTGGATGTAGGAGGATGGAGGCTTTGGTGTGCACCAGCAGTAACTGAAGGTCAGGGAAGGTTTCAAAGTAGAAAGGAGCGGTGATTCTGACAGCTGTGAATGCCAAAGTTTGCTAAACCCCAACAATCTAAGGAGTTAGAAAGGTGACTCTCCCTTTCCTAAGGACAACGAGGAGCATTTCCTTCCCTCTGAGGAATATGCTCTGCACCTCCAGTAGGAACTTCCGTCTGCCACCAGCTGATAAGAGCAGACACCAGACTGAACACATCCTCTTCCTCTGTAGCACAAAGAGCAGCCTGCCTGCTGACCTGGTGCTCCCACACACAAGTGCTCTGCAGACCCTGCGTGTGCCACCTCCACACATCTGCTCACACGTACCGAGGCTGCAGTTAGAGCATTGCAGTATAAGGTATTCCTCACAGAGCTTTTACTGGTGACAATCATCATTTTTCTCAGTCCCAACATACACACACTTTATCTAGGTGACTGTGGACTTCTCAAAATGAGTTGAACGAAGTTATCTGTGAGAAGGGTTCCTGTAATTAACTGGGTTTTTCCACAAACAGCATTACAGCACCCCCTTCAGATAATTTTCTCCCTGTGTTTCTATATAAAGCAGAGGTCCCAGATGGCAGTAGGATCTGCAGGGTGTTGGGAACACACAGCTTTGTCCATGAAAAGGTCCTTAGCAAGTAGTACTTAGATGGGCAGGAGAATAGGTATTTTGTCAGCTCAGGGCAATGAGGTCAGCATTCAAGTCTGATAGTTGTGAAAAGCATTTGAAGAATCAGGTAACATGACTGAGGGTGTTCAAAATGACATTTAAATTAATTTTGTAGTTTTGTTTTGTCGTAGGGGTGAGACATGTGACTCTGAGTTGAAAACATGCTGCACACTTCTAGACATGCTACAGGACTGAGGGGATGTTGCCAGAATACACTGATTGCATCCCACAGAGCATTTGTAAATTGTCTCCTTCAGAGCCAGGTAGTATATAATATTAGTTGTGTCTTTAGATTTTTTCCCTCTTTTCTTCTCTATCTCTGTGCAGACCCATCCAATATTTTTGCTGACTACAATTGCAGCTCTGTCAGAGCATCACAGGAGATGCACATACATGCAAAGGACCTCAGACATCAACTATCTCACCTTCCTGCAGCACAACACTATTAGTTCTGCCTAAGATATTCACAATTTCTGTTTAATCTGGTTTTAAACCTTCTGAAGCCGCGATGGTGCTACCTACCCAGCCAGTTTATTTGGGGATTTTTGCTGTCCTGACATTTCTAAGGTATTACCCAATGTCAGCTCTGACTCTGTGGCTGTCCTACCCCTGGAGAACACGGGAACATTCCATCCCGTTCCTGCTTCTGACAGCGTTTGACATACCTGAAGACTAGTCTCATGCTTGCCCTGAGTTGAATTCTCAAATTAAACCCCACATCTCTCAATCACATTTTATAGACCTATGATCTTTTTTTATGGCTCTGTTGGCAGCTTTGGGGATTAGGCAGTGGATGCTGGTTTCTTGCAGATAAACATCTCATTGCTGGAAGGACATTTGGAAACTGATGCCGAAGCCGTTCTGTGTGCACACACACGGAGGACTCAGGCCGTGCACATCTCACTAAGAAAAAAAGAAAGCCCTGGCAAAGCATCAACAAACAGCAAAATGTGACGTGAGTAGTTGAGGCACGTTGTGTTTTTGACTTTTGCAAACATTCTTGCGTGCAATTGCGTGCAATTTGAGGGGTGCGTGTTTAAACCTTAGAAGCTTGTTACAGTAGTTAATATTATATTAGCTGGGTGTGTTTTTGATAAATTGCTCTTATGAGGTAACAACAAATCATGGTTATGAAACACAATGTGAGTTTTGCACTCATTTTACTTTTATGATTTGTATTGTTAAAGCATTTTTCGTGAACTCCTATACTGTGGCAGTTCTGGTAAACTACTTATGCTTTACTGGCCAGAAGTGTATTGAGCTTTTCAGCTACATGAAAAATGCTGCAATGAAAAACTTTAAGGAGACTGAGAAATCTCTAACTTCCTCAACCATTTGCTGGGGAAGTTTAGGGAGGATAAACTGAGCTTTTAACTGTGAATTGAAAATGCAATGAACTACTCCAGCTGCAGAAAACCAGGCTCCACTCAGGTTAAAAACTAATTTCATTTGGTAGTCACCCCTACTTTCGACTAGGTGTCAGCACCCCTGGTCTTTAAGTCTCCCTTACACCCCCCTTGTTATTAAAATCCCCGGCTCTTCTGATGTGGCTGTTACAGGACACACTGTGCTTTGCAAAATGAGGGTCTGAGTGAAGAGTGTTGGAAGACAGCGCTTTAAAGTCAGTCACTTAATTGCCATTTCACTCAGAATTGATGGGTGTGGAAGAATCACATTATCTCTTGGTCGATTCTCAACGCTCCATCACACAGCTGTATGGCTGTTGTGATGCCAACACCGGGTGGGAAGCCCTGTGTGGCACCGCTTTCTGCTCCAGGTAACCCATGGGGAAAGCAGAACTGCTGTAAGCAGCACAGCAGCTCACTCTACTGCAAACTCTGCTCTGTGAGATTTGTTCCATCTTCCCTATTCCACTCCTCCACACAGGTGAAATGAAACATTTTTTTTCACATCGTCTCCAATACCCAGAAGCCCTCACATGAAGAAAAAAGGCAATGGGATGGGTATGGCAGTCTCAGTCTGCCCAGGGTACCCCCAAAATATCTGCCCTAGAGACACAGATGGTCTGCAGATGGCCTGTGGCAGAACAGCTGGACCTGTTTCAGATACCAAAGCAGAGCAAAAACAACCAGTGAAACCCCCCAAATTTATTGAACCTTTCTGGGGGCTTTTTGTATGTTAAGTTATATTCATCTTCCCAGAGTACTATTAGCATATTCACCTACATTTAAATAATTAATTTCCTTGTTATACGCCAACTCTTAATTTTTTGTTCTTTCAAAGTTATTGAAATCTGTGACAAGAGGTAGTGATACGAGGAAACGTTTGGTTTCTGGTTTGTTAATCAATTCCATAATATCTCATTCTTCACAATTGCTTTATTTAATAGCACCAATTTCTGCTTTCAGGTCTTGACTTCCCTGTTAAGCATTTAAGTTTCAGATTTTTTTTTAATCTTTTAACCTTTATCCCTTTGAAATTTTTTTTTCTCAGCCTATAATTTATTATACAGTCTCCTGTCAGAGGAGGAGGTAGACTAGGTGATTTTTACTGTATTGCAAATTATAATTATTATCGTTATTTGCATTAGTAATGGATTCATTCTTATCACTGAAAACAATTCCATTATCTGATCAGACAGTTATCTTCACACTGTCCGTGATCATATATTTTCATTAGGCACCTCTTTCTCTGTGGGTCAAAAGGAGAATTATTCTTTAGTGCAGTCACTTTTCACTTTCAACATTTTCCTCGGTTAAAAAGCAATTGTTAATCCCCTACAATTGTCCTTTGCAACAAAAATATGCCCTTTGCTGCTGCCGTGTCGCCGTCCCTTCAGATGGAGCAAGGAATGGCACATCGTTGCTACAAACTGCCCTTCGATGTCCTTTCTGTCACAGCCACGAGGAGAGGGTTTGTCATTCAGGTGGGAGGAAACAAGAGGCCAATTTTCATGACCCAACAAAGACATTTTGGCTCCTTTTTGAATTAAGGCTTAAGGATCTATGATCTCTCTTTAATGAGATGGAGAAACCTCCTTTCCCGGACTCTCCCTCCCCGTGTTCCTTGAGAGATACAGGTTTGGGGATGGATGATTTTGGACTAAAGGTGCAGTGGGACCAAATGTATCCTCCTCTCTGACTCCCCTCTGAATTCACCATGTGCAGGGGTATGAAATGGCCAGATGGCACCCGTTTCTGAACTGCAAGCAAAGGGGAGATGAGAAAGGTTGGAGAGAGACGTGAGTTCAAGGCACAGGAGCCTTGGTGAGAGCTGAAGGTGGTGGAGAACCTCTTTCATGCTTCCCTGCTGTTGACTGTTATTCCCTCACCAAATGAGAGAAGGCTGGTGTTTAACTAAGGAATTAAGGAGTATAAGGAAAAGGTTGGCAGTCTAAAACAAGAGTTTGGGTTTATTTTTAGGCAGCTCCTTTGGAAGTTTCTGTAGCCCGACTCAGGCTGTGGTCAGCACATGCAGTGCTTGGTGTTCAGAGAAAAAGGGGATGGCTTCTGCTCTTCCATCAGCTCAGGCAAAACATAACACATGCCCAATGTGTGTTTTGCATCTCCTGTAATGAAGGTGATGACTATATTCCCTCTCTATAAAGAACATCTGAATGAGAAATGGTACGGCTCTCATGGGAGACCTCGCTTCCCAAAGAGGGTGATCTGCTCTCCCAGGGGAATCCAGACTCTGAAACCACACACCCCAAACTGAGGCACTGAAGCCACCAGTATTGTTCATTGTTCATTTAATGAGATCAAGTGAGACGTATGTCTATCTAAAATTATATGCAAAATTATAATAATGAAAATTATTATGCAAAGCAGTGCATTGCTTTGGAGTTTTAGATCCCCCTTTTTTCCCCCTTCACCTCCCTAATTGGTTTGATGTGAAGTAATTATCCACTTAATGCAATTAAAGTTAAGGTTTTTCATAGGATATGTACCGCAACAATAATTACATGGGCCATAGCACAAAGAAGGACTTGAATGCAACTTTTGTCTTTGGGTCTCACATAATATATGTCTCCAATATGCCAGCAAGTGTAGTAGCCACTCAATTGTTATTGTGTAATTGAATACAACATTTAGACTAATTTAAAGAATACTTTACTTCTTGTTTCTGTTTTTATACAGGCACAATTTAGAAGTAAGTGGCCACTATTAGTATTTTTTCATTTAGGGCTTCTCCTTTCTTCCTCTGCCCTCTGCTGAAGCCTTCTGTTTTTACAGATTAAAAATGCTATTACATTTTACTGTTCATTGTCTTCAAATTTGAGAGGGTTTGCAGAGGAAAAAATGGGTATCTGAACTTAATATTTTTTTTTTTTTGCAAAAGACGGTATTTTCTTCAAGTAAATATCTCGTTTTTTCAAATAAACTCTTTCCCATTTTTAAAAGTAAAAAGATATTAACAAGTTTAGCCTTGTTTTTTCACAATTAAATACAACCATACAGACTATGCATTTCTGAAGTATGAGGGTGTGGTGAATTACCTTGTGCTTTACACTGAAATTGAGAACAAAATAGCCTTCAGGCATAACATCATAAAATTCCTATTTGCAACCTCTGAGGACACATCCCAGAAAGGTATGGAAATAAATATGCGTACGTAAACACTGTCAGCTGTGGCTAGGTGATGAAAGCTTTAATATGACAAACTAAATTAAAAAAAAACCTCAAGAGGCTGGGGAAGGAGAATTCATCAATGCCAAATTAAGATACGCTCAAATATTTCTTGAAAGATAGAACCTCATTATCCTACTGATTTATGGAGCAAAGTAATGACTATAGACAGCATTGTCTAAAGACAACAATGAGCACCGCTATATCTCAGTAATAATTAGTCACATGAAATCTTCATTTTTTTTTCTGATTGTTCTTGGATGATTCATAATATAGGAGAGAAATACATTGCACATGGCAATCTAAAATGTAATGAAAATATGTGGCCCAAGTTGCTCCCATATTTAAAATTCTGATTGCAATGCTGCCCTCCAACAAAATAATAGTAATTTCTGGCAGGAATTATAAAACCTAAACTACAGCACAAAGCGTTGTTCACCAAATTACTCATTCCATATCCACAATTATAGCCCATTTGTTTTCTTATGCTGATAACAAAAGATACATTTTAAGATCTGCACTGTGCTACTCTTCCTATAATAAATAAAGTGAGCTTTTCAAAGGCTACAAAATGATGCAGATAAAAATCAAAACATTTCTACATTTAAAGATTCAATCAAAGACTTGCCATGAATGGTGTGATATTAAAGTTTAAAAAAATAATCAATTTAGCATGTATTTTCGAACATGATTTGTCACAAATAGCATTCCCAATAGATAAGAATGATTATATGGTAAAGAGCGTAATTTATATATCTCAAGCACTATGCTTTTGTCACCGACATCGTTAAGGAATTTGACACGTTTGCAGGAGAACAATATATGTCAACTGAAATATATACCAATTAGCCATAAATGGGACACTGAAATGAATGATGCATGTGCATGCTATACTTACAAGTAATAACATGTGGTTTAAAGTCGCTTGCGTTTCCAAACAAGAATTCTTTTTATGTTGTCATTTAAAAAATCTAATATTTCAAAAGGTCAGGAATAAATAGCACCATTAGCATTAAAAGCTAGCTAAAGGGAAAGTAATTTGTTGTTCATTTAACATTGCATTTTATGTAATAGCTTTGTAAAGTGTTCGGGAGGGGGGGAGAGATTTTACTCTGCTAAAACAAGATGACGGCAGCTCCAGTTCATTATTAAAAGGAGATTTTTTATTATGCTATTGTCAACTTTAACGTCTTGATTCTGTTAGGTGTTTGTTAAAATTACATGGGCTGCTGAAGTGGCTACGGCAAGGGATAATGCAGGGAATATCATGACTGTCAAAACAATTGCGTAGGCAAGAATCTGCTTATACTAAGGTAAAGGAACAAAAGACAAAGAAGAAACTCTTCTGCAGTGTTAGGAAGTTAATAGCTCTGTTGAGGTTTCCTCAGCAGGAGGTGCTGAGATCAGGAAGCCAAATTCTGGGAGAGACAAACAGTCAAGGCAGGAGGGAGCGGGCAATGTCCGAGGGAACGTGGGATAGATGGAAACCTGGCAGAGATGGCAGCTCCCATGTCTATGGCTACGTGTGCTCTGGGTAAACAATGTCCAAGGGAACGTGGGATAGATGGAAACCTGGCAGAGATGGCAGCTCCCATGTCTATGGCTACGTGTGCTCCGGGTAAACAGTTTGTCTCCCTGGAGAGGGGATGTGTGTCCCCCTTGCACTGGGTGACGTGAGTGAAGTGTGAAAGTGTGTACTGCCCAGCAGCCACCATCCACATTCCGTGACCTGTCCCCTTTCCTCATCTTGTCTGAAATTATTTTGAAACAGGCTGAAATCAGGGGAATTTTTCAACAGGCTTTGGCTCATTCACTCAAGCTACTCTAAGAATTCCCTCTATAGAGAGGTGTCCATGAACTTAACACCTCCCTTCCCCAAACCCACAAAACCTCCCAACACACATCACCAGTGTTATAACTGCAGGGAGCACAGACTCCAGTGTTTTATGCATGACTAGCTTTTATTGTAGCAGGGTTTTGAGCATCCATATGTGTTGTTAGCAAGCAGTAAGAGTTTGCAGAACATCCTCCCTCACCTTCTCGGAACCACAGAAACGGTATCTAAAGAAAAAAAACCAAACAAGCACCTTGAGTTGACAACATTTGTTGATATTCCCCAAGTGAATTTTGTTTAATATAAGTCAATCTGATTTGTTATTTGACACAACTGAACACAACATACTTTGAGGTCCTGAGTTTCCAATATTACTGCTGGGGAAAGCATTGATGGACTGTCTTCATTCTGGCTCGCTGCCTGCCTTCCTTTTATTTTACAGTTTCTTTTTCTTCCAGATTTTTGCTACCATCACTCTGTGGATGGTCACATCTACTTGTGCAAAGGCCATGAGTCAATAGAAGAGTGAGTGCAGATCTACAGGCATTTGTTTTGTCAGCAATGTGCTTTGATGAAGAGGAACTACAACAGGACTAAGGACCTCTGCTTAAAGGTAATGCTGCTGGGCTGTAATCATTTTGCTTTGCTTGAAACTGTTTCCATCTTCCATGTTGCCTTTTAAGTGATGTCATTTAACTATGAATTTCTATATGGGTCTAAAACATGTACTGTACCTCCTCTTCTAGATACCCAATAATTGGGTGGATAAAATAAAATAACTGGTCAAGCAAATTTGTCTTAAAAATTCCAGGAAAGTGAGTAAAACTGGATCAGTGAATCATACTTCTATGCTCTGAACATTCAATCTGTATTCCACAAAGTCTAGACAAATAAGTTTAGCCTCTTTCCCTCCGTTTTATAACACTTTTAAGTGCAGCTTCTAAGTATTAGTCTTGCTCATTGGAAGGGTAGACTTAATATCACTGTCCCCTTTTGTCAATCACGACCTCAGGGACCATCAGGATCAATGCAAAACTTCCACTGGTTCCAGCTGAGAGTGAATCAGAAATCCTAATGCAAGCTCAGACACAGATAACCACTTCTTGTGGACAGTAGGAGCTTGGCAAGAATGATGCTGATAATCTCAGCCAGCACTAATTTTTGTCACCCAAAGGATTATACAGGAAGTTTGCTCTTCTGAAGCCTGGAAATATTTTAAGTTTTTCTTTGAAGTTATTTAAGGCAAAGGGTTGAAGTAGTGGTGAATTGAACTATGGATGAACAGTGTCTTGAAAGGAAGGAAATCAAAGGTTTTCTTGAGAGTCTTTGAATGCTTTAAATAGCTTTTCTTGTGAAAATGCTTTCACCTCACATATGATTTTGTCACCTATCTTCCCAAGTAACTTTCAAGATTTTCACAATGGATGTACTTACTCTGTTCCATTTTCTCCAGATTGCACTGTGATAGTCGCAGCTCCTAGTTTAGGAAAAGTTGGATTTATCCAGTTGTTGTTCCAAAGGAATTTAACCTTTGTAACTGTTCCAACGTTAACTTCTGCATCAATGAAGCTTGTATAAGTGTTGTCTGGTTTGAGGGTTCCCCTGTGAAAAATAACATTTTATGGATGGAAGGCATTTAATATTAATTACCAGTCTTGTTTACTGATTGGCTGTGGTAGCAAGTGAGTAGAAAGTTAGCAGAGAGACAATAATCAGCTTGTAGGATGGTAATAACATTATTGCCAGTTTTCCAACCTAATACATCCCAAATGATGCTTCAAATTATGCCAGGGGAAATTCAGGTTAGATATTAGGAAACATTTCTTTACTGAAAGGGTTGTCAGGCATTGGAATGGGCTGCCCAGGGACGTGGTGGAGTCACCATCCCTGGAGGTATTTAAGAAACGTGTAGACATGGCTCTTCAGGGCATGCTCTAGTGCCCAAGATTATTGGTTTGTCGTGGGCTGCTGAGTGGGTGGGTGATGGATTTTTGGTTTGGTTGTTGTTGTGTGTTTAGGTGGTGTGGTGGTTTGTTTGGTTTTGTGGGTTTTTTTTTGTTTTGTTTTGTTTTGTTTTTTTTTGTGGTTGGACTCGATGATCTCTGAGGTCCCTTCCAACCACCACAATTCTGTGATTCTGTGATTCTGTGAAATGAGTGTTTCTCAGAAGCAGCAAAGGCAGGTAGGCCTGATGTGCTGCAGTCACACCTTACAATGGAGACCCAGTGGCAGGGCAATCCCTGTGGAGAAGGTGGGGCTTGCTCCCTATTGCTTATGTAGGCAGGGGTTTTTGCTTATAAGTGAAATTTTCATTTAATGGTAATTACTTCATATGATAGAGCTGTTGGATTTGTTTGGGATGTCCAAAAACATTATGCATCAGCTGCTCAGCCTGGCTCTGTAGCAGAGATTCCCACACTTGAGGCACCGTGGCCGAGTCAAATGTGCATCTGCTCTTGGGTAACTGTAGTTTAGAATCTGGCTACTTATTTCACGCCGCATCGATACAGCAAGCTCTAAATGGCAGCAGTTTGAGACTGGTAATGGCTTCAGTTGCTACATCACACTGAATATGAGCCAATGCTTCTCTGGTCCTCTTCTTTGACCGCTACCACCCCCATGCTCTGATGCACTTTCTCATTCGTCTGCCTTCAGAGGAACTTGTTTACCCTCCTCAATATTATCAGGTTTATGGTAGTGGAAGTAATGAGAGACAGGAAAAATATCTCTTTGCCTTTTTGTTTCTTTGCCAGATCTGCAGTGGTGCCTGGTAGGTTAGAGCAAGATTTGCTGAGGAGAAAAATAGTTCACTTCCAGCAATTGAAATGGCACAGTCCCTGCAAGTATCAGCTGGAGCACAATCAGTGCTGGCAGACTGAACTCAGGGGATGCATGGATGCCTGCAAATGGAAATCAACTCATGGCAAACACCTGCTGTCAAGAATGAAGATGTGAAGTCCTTCTTGGAAAAGTTGAAGTGACATAGCTGTCAATAAACAAAAAACAAAACCAAAAAATAACCCCCAAAACTCACATCAAAACACCTTCTCCCTATTTTTGATAATTTCAGATTTTTAGTTGAAACAAACAAGAAAACTGCAAATAAACAAAACCACAATGTAAACAGGTGAAGTGATCTGTAAAATAGGACCAATTTAAACGGAAACATTAAGTGAAAATATTAATTAAACATTCTAGAATTGAAGTTTCTTTTCTATTGGATTTTGAACTTACTGGATGACCTGGTGCTGCCTTGTGTTCCCACCACTTCCATACAGGGCAACATTTACATATCCTTTAACTTTACTCTTTCCAGAGAGGGTCACAGTTACTTTGTACCTCCAAACTGCACAGAAGAAATACAGTAAGTTAGAATCTACCCAGGAAGAAACAGTCACCAAAATATGGTCATGTTTTTATCCTTACAGTGTATTTGAAAGCCAAAGAAAATTATCACTGCCTTTCACTTTCAGCTATATCACAGACTATCTGGACTGAAAGGGGTTAACACAATGCTCTCTCACACCTGAATCTTGGTGCTCCCTGCTTATCCTTGGGTTATAAACCAGGCAAAACAAATACAAAGCATCAGTGAGTCAGATCTGTCATTATGTCTTAATGAGATCAACCTGAGATATTTGTGTTACTTTCTGGGAGAAAAAGCAGCTCATCCATGACATGGTAAACACAATATAGATCTCAGCAGTGTGACCACAAAGCTATTCATGTACAGTGAAGTTGGAAAGAAGAAGGTGTTAGGAATAAATACTGATACATACCAGAATATCAGCAGTGTAAAAAAAATCTGAAGCTCAAGGAAAATAATTTTTGTGGGTGGGAACTTTCTTTTCTGAAAGGAGCTCTTCTCCCTCTGATTCTTGTTTACAAATGCAAATGAGGAACCATCTTGTGAGAGCTGACATTTAGAATAGGCTAGGTTGTAAAGAGGTCCTCTGGTCCATCCACTTCTCAATGTAGGGCCAGCTGTGATCGGCTTGCTCCTGGGCTTTGTCAAATGGGATTTGAACATCTCCAAAAATGAAGATTTCCCTGCTCCCATGGGCCCCTCTTCCTGCATTTAACCACTGTCATTGTGACAGCAATTTTCATACCATTTAATAAGAAATTCTTTTGCTCCAACTTCTGTGCATTACTTATGCTCCTCTCTCCTTGCACCTTGTAGTGCAGCCCATTAAACATCTCAGTGACCTCCACTGGACTCCATAGTTTGTTAACATCTTTCTTGTAGTGGAGGGCCCAAAAGTAGGAACTAGCATTGGAGCAAAAGAGGAAAAGGCATAAAAGGCTGAAGAGCCTGCACTGCTATGAGATCTGCTTATCTGTTAAAAGGAATTTTGAAACAGGAAAATGAAAAGGTTTGGTTCCAAGGAGTAGGTAGCAATGGAAGCAACTGAAACTCACGAGCGAAATCCTTGGCCTCTGCAGTGTTCAGATAAAGTTTCGTGAAATCATTTTTTGTTTTCCCTTTGAACTTATCTGCAAAGTGACCCATATTTGGGCATCCCTCTTTTGGGCATGGGAAACAGCTTCCCTAGTGAAAACAAATATATCTATTATTAAAATTATCCAGGCAGCCAAGGGAAAAAAAAAAAAAAAAAAGAAAAAAAAGAGTCATAGAATTTATTTTTAACATACACACCCAACTGGCCTGTATCACAGCAACAACAAATTTCAAGTAACACTTTCTGCGACTTCGGAAAGGTCATATAAACTAGCCAGCTTCCTCAAAGGATCTGATTTTTCAGGGCTCTATGTTTTTTCTCAAGTTATTTAGCTCAATCCAGCCACATCAGTGACAGATGTGAGTAGTCTTGAAGTGGAGCAGTGAGGAAGAGGTGTCCTTCCCAGCAACGGATGAAAAAGAATTACAATTTAGCTCAATCCAGCCACATCAGTGACAGCCGTGAGTAGTCTTGAAGTGGAGCAGGGAGGAAGAGGTGTCCTTCCCAGCAACCGATGAAAAAGAATTGTCACCTTATGCCTTCAGTTGGGTCAAGAAAGGCTTTATCTTGAAAGCAAAGCTCATTTTTGTCGTGAACAATGACAGAAGCATGTAGTCACCTTTCCCCAAAGTCATCTGGGAAGTGTGGTCTCTATCAGCTGCCCAAAATGTATAAAGGTCAGTCTAAGTAGTAGATACCTCTGTCTGTGGTCCCAGTAAGATATGACAAGCCTGTTACCTCCCTGATACTCTTAGGCTGCAGTTTCTTGTCTCCCACTCTGGGACAGGGAAGGGTTGTCCCTGGGGCGGTCTTAAGTCACCAAAATACTGTGACCAAGGACTCACCCCGTCAGGCTATTACATATTATTTAACTTCTTGTTGTTTTGAGAAGACGACGTTTAAGCTATGTGTGAAAGCTCACCTGCTACAGTTTGGGATTCCACTCACTGCTGTCTGATAAATACATTTGGTGGTTATGGGGGCAGGTTCTCCTCCTCACCCCTTCCCCAGTGTGATGCAGCAGAGCAGCCCTGGGGAAGCCACGCCAGCTCCAGTGGTACCTCACGGCCATCACAACAGCACAGGACCAGGGATGTCCCTGTTTTGTTGTTGCCTTTTCCTACTTTGACCCATGTCAGATACACGAGCTAGAATACTTTAGGATGCCTGACTCTTCTCTTACTCGTGCACTTGTTGGGTGGAAGGCAGCATAAACAATTTGAATTTCAGATGTATAGATAAGAGCCACTACTTAGTCCATCCTGAGGCTCTGAGAAATACTTACTGCTTCAAAAACGTCATACGAAGCACAAGAATAGCCTAGAAATCCATCAGGGTGGATAATACTGTCAGAGTAATACTTGTAACTCCGCAAATGATTGCAAGCCACGAAGTCACGAGTTCCTGTGAAAAGATGCTCCCAGGTTAGTTCTTTGAGGAAAGATACTGGCCCAGCCCTTGCCACATCATTCTTCCTCAAAAGCCGCATCACAACTCTTGGTGTATCAAATGTGAGATCTGAAGCTGGCTTTGGCGATGAATTGATGCTCTAAGAAGTGTCACTGACTCAACAGGTATAAAATGCAAACTTGCAATGCTTTGTGGAGGCCGACTGTGCAGCTCAGCCCAGCCCCTGCCCTCCCCTCACAAACACTTATTCAACTAATCTGACCGAGTTTCACAATAGAAACGAGAACTGCATGAAGCAGAGCTTTTGTAGGCAACAGTTGCATTACCATAACAAAAGAAAACCGAATGAAAAGTATTTAACAGTAAACTTCCTAGGGCAATAGTGATTTGCTCCAGCTGAGGACTTCAAAACAAAATTATTATTATTTGGGGGGTGCTTAAGGAAGGGAGACTCTTAAAATTAAAATAATGAATATATTATTTTCCTTTGTGTTGCCTTTATTTTCTTGACTTTAAGTTAAAAAGAAGATCATATACAACACAGTTGTTTCTTTGTGCTTTAATTCCCCATTAGTGATAACAAGTTTGGGGGGGAGGGGGGGGAAGTAAAAAAAGTAATGCCTCCAGATGTAATGAATAAAACCTGGAGAAAAAAGCTGGTTATCACAAATAAGTTCATTAATTCCTAGAGTGTAAGGTGTTTGCAGTAATGTAAGAAAGAACTTAGATCCCATACTGAAAAATCTCTACAGCAGAAATCTTCATTTTTTTTTAGTGTTATATGCAACTTAACTTTAGAAAGACACAGAATCTTTCTAATATTTAGAGCTTTTATTAGAACTATGCAAAACAGCAAAGTGTATTTGAGCAGCTACACGACAATCTTTTTTTTAGCTAACTAAAAATAGACACAATAATATTGCTTTAATGCAAACCAGATTTGTAAGAGGTAATTAAAAAAAATAATAAAATTAATTGCTCTATTTCAGAAGAATTGCAGCTGAAGATCCCTTAACAGAAGTAACTGTGAGCATCGTTGCCCTACACCCACTGCTGCTGCTGGGCAACACAATAGAAACAAAGTGAAATCCCTTGTTACAGATCCTTAATGATTTCAGCACAGTTTAAATAACTTTTGGTTCCGCTATTAGATACTTTAGAGGAGGCATATTTTCCAGAGGCAAACCCTTTGTCTTGTTTAGTTTTTGAATAAGCTCTGGATAAATGGTGTGTTTGAGCTTGTTAGCAGTTTCACTGCACTCTGCAGCTGCCATTGCTGGTGGAGGCACCAAAAGCTAACGCAGAACACCTGAATCAAGTTAAGTGGTTACACCGTGAGGGTGACCTTCCCCTGAATTTGTAATGTAATCAACACACTTACCTTCCCAGATGCCATCGAGATCCACGATCTGTGAAAGAGGGTTCTTCCCACACCCTGGCATTTGCTTTCCTCCGTTGGGGTAAAAGTCAAGATGTCCTATAGCTGGGCCCATGCCAAAACCTGAAGCATTTAAAACAGAGGTAAGCATGCTTTAAATTTATTTTTTTTTTCCATACTTATAGCTTTTGTTTTGAAGTTTGTCTGTGCTTGGTATTTTGTTTTGAAGTTGGTCTGTGTTGTCAGCATGGTGTATTTGTTCTGTGTCTGTGCACCAAAACTGAGTCTTGATGAACAATTAAGATGCTCAAGTGTCACAGAGCATAAATATTTTGGTATTAAGACAGTAGAGCTGAATACTCACCTAAATAGGGGATGGTGGGAGCTGAATCTGTGTGGATAACATCCACAAACTCTGCATCAGATTTATCCAGTCTGACTTCAATGGGAGTGCCTTGAAAATAAGGTTGAGCAGGGTCCAGTCCTGAAAGAAAAAATCTGGTGTTACGTATAGAAAAAGAGATATTGATGTATCATTTTACATAACACTATGATGGTATAAAAAGAATATCACGTACGTAGTTGCCTATGGTTCCTTATACCTAAGTAGACTACTCATTAATAAAATGATGATGTCTGCTTTCACTTACCAAGTGGCTTTTCTGCCAGGTAGGAGAAAAGTTTACCTGTATGAAGCCTATTGAATTTTACTTATTCATATCAATATTGAATCCTAAAGCCTTGATATACTTTTTTTTTTTTTTTA
>NW_015090865.1:30694-50965 GCF_001431845.1 Calidris pugnax | reverse complement strand
CCCCCTGCCAGTTCACCCATATTCTCTGAAGTGCATTATCTCTGCTTCCAGGGTTTACTCCAGCCTTTTATTGTCATCTTATCTCCAGCCTCTTCCTGCCCCAGCTTCAAAAAGAACATTTAACGTCACAGAACAACATGAATTAGCCAAGGGAAAAAAAAAAAAAAAGAAAAAAAAAAGAGTCATAGAATTTATTTTTAACATACACACCCAACTGGCCTGTATCACAGCAACAACAAATTTCAAGTAACACTTTCTGCGACTTCGGAAAGGTCATATAAACTAGCCAGCTTCCTCAAAGGATCTGATTTTTCAAGGATCTATGTTTTTTCTCTGGTTATTTAGCTCAATCCAGCCACATCAGTGACAGCCGTGAGTAGTCTTGAAGTGGAGCAGGGAGGAAGAGGTGTCCTTCCCAGCAACCGATGAAAAAGAATTGTCACCTTATGCCTTCAGTTGGGTCAAGAAAGGCTTTATCTTGAAAGCAAAGCTCATTTTTGTCGTGAACAATGACAGAAGCATGTAGTCACCTTTCCCCAAAGTCATCTGGGAAGTGTGGTCTTCACCACATCAGCTGCCCAAAATGTATAAAGGTCAGTCTAAGTAGTAGATATCTCTGTCTGTGGTCCCAGTAAGATATGACAAGCCTGTTACCTCCCTGATACTCTTAGGCTGTAGTTCCCTGTCTCCCAGTCTGGGACAGGGAAGGGCTTCCTGACCTAGTCCTAAACCATTGTGCTTTGTCCCTGGGGCGGTCTTAAGTCACCAAAATACTGTGACCAAGGACTCACCCCGTCAGGCTATTACATATTATTTAACTTCTTGTTGTTTTGAGAAGACGACGTTTAAGCTATGTGTGAAAGCTCACCTGCTACAGTTTGGGATTCCACTCACTGCTGTCTGATAAATACATTTGGTGGTTATGGGGGCAGGTTCTCCTCCTCACCCCTTCCCCAGTGTGATGCAGCAGAGCAGCCCTGGGGAAGCCACGCCAGCTCCAGTGGTACCTCACGGCCATCACAACAGCACAGGACCAGGGATGTCCCTGTTTTGTTGTTGCCTTTTCCTACTTTGACCCATGTCAGATACACGAGCTAGAATACTTTAGGATGCCTGACTCTTCTCTTACTCGTGCACTTGTTGGGTGGAAGGCAGCATAAACAGTTTGAATTTCAGATGTATAGATAAGAGCCACTACTTAGTCCATCCTGAGGCTCTGAGAAATACTTACTGCTTCAAAAACGTCATACGAAGCACAAGAATAGCCTAGAAATCCATCAGGGTGGATAATACTGTCAGAGTAATACTTGTAACTCCGCAAATGATTGCAAGCCACGAAGTCACGAGTTCCTGTGAAAAGATGCTCCCAGGTTAGTTCTTTGAGGAAAGATACTGGCCCAGCCCTTGCCACATCACAGGGATGCATCATTCTTCCTCAAAAGCCGCATCACAACTCTTGGTGTATCAAATGTGAGATTTGAAGCTGGCTTTGGCGATGAATTGATGCTCTAAGAAGTGTCACTGGCTCAACAGGTATAAAATGCAAACTTGCAATGCTTTGTGGAGGCCGACTGTGCAGCTCAGCCCAGCCCCTGCCCTCCCCTCACAAACACTTATTCAACTAATCTGACCGAGTTTCACAATAGAAACGAGAACTGCATGAAGCAGAGCTTTTGTAGGCAACAGTTGCATTACCATAACAAAAGAAAACCGAATGAAAAGTATTTAACAGTAAACTTCCTAGGGCAATAGTGATTTGCTCCAGCTGAGGACTTCAAAACAAAATTATTATTATTTGGGGGGTGCTTAAGGAAGGGAGACTCTTAAAATTAAAATAATGAATATATTATTTTCCTTTGTGTTGCCTTTATTTTCTTGACTTTAAGTTAAAAAGAAGATCATATACAACACAGTTGTTTCTTTGTGCTTTAATTCCCCATTAGTGATAACAAGTTTGGGGGGGAGGGGGGGGAAGTAAAAAAAGTAATGCCTCCAGATGTAATGAATAAAACCTGGAGAAAAAAGCTGGTTATCACAAATAAGTTCATTAATTCCTAGAGTGTAAGGTGTTTGCAGTAATGTAAGAAAGAACTTAGATCCCATACTGAAAAATCTCTACAGCAGAAATCTTCATTTTTTTTTAGTGTTATATGCAACTTAACTTTAGAAAGACACAGAATCTTTCTAATATTTAGAGCTTTTATTAGAACTATGCAAAACAGCAAAGTGTATTTGAGCAGCTACACGACAATCTTTTTTTTAGCTAACTAAAAATAGACACAATAATATTGCTTTAATGCAAACCAGATTTGTAAGAGGTAATTAAAAAAAAATAATAAAATTAATTGCTCTATCTCAGAAGAATTGCAGCTGAAGATCCCTTAACAGAAGTAACTGTGAGCATCGTTGCCCTACACCCACTGCTGCTGCTGGGCAACACAATAGAAACAAAGTGAAATCCCTTGTTACAGATCCTTAATGATTTCAGCACAGTTTAAATAACTTTTGGTTCCGCTATTAGATACTTTAGAGGAGGCATATTTTCCAGAGGCAAACCCTTTGTCTTGTTTAGTTTTTGAATAAGCTCTGGATAAATGGTGTGTTTGAGCTTGTTAGCAGTTTCACTGCACTCTGCAGCTGCCATTGCTGGTGGAGGCACCAAAAGCTAACGCAGAACACCTGAATCAAGTTAAGTGGTTACACCGTGAGGGTGACCTTCCCCTGAATTTGTAATGTAATCAACACACTTACCTTCCCAGATGCCATCGAGATCCACGATCTGTGAAAGAGGGTTCTTCCCACACCCTGGCATTTGTTTTCCTCCGTTGGGGTAAAAGTCAAGATGTCCTATAGCTGGGCCCATGCCAAAACCTGAAGCATTTAAAACAGAGGTAAGCGTGCTTTAATTTTATTTTTTTTTTTTTTCTCTTCATACCTATAGCTTTTGTTTTGAAGTTTGTCAAAAACCTGAAGCATTTAAAACAGAGGTAAGCATGCTTTAAATTTATTTTTTTTTTCCATACTTATAGCTTTTGTTTTGAAGTTTGTCTGTGCTTGGTATTTTGTTTTGAAGTTGGTCTGTGTTGTCAGCATGGTGTATTTGTTCTGTGTCTGTGCACCAAAACTGAGTCGTGATGAACAATTAAGATGCTTAAGTGTCACAGAGCATAAATATTTTGGTATTAAGACAGTAGAGCTGGATACTCACCTAAATAGGGGATGGTGGGAGCTGAATCTGTGTGGATAACATCCACAAACTCTGCATCAGATTTATCCAGTCTGACTTCAATGGGAGTGCCTTGAAAATAAGGTTGAGCAGGGTCCAGTCCTGAAAGAAAAAATCTGGTGTTACGTATAGAAAAAGAGATATTGATGTATCATTTTACATAACGCTATGATGGTATAAAAAGAATATCACGTACGTAGTTGCCTATGGTTCCTTATACCTAAGTAGACTACTCATTAATAAAATGATGATGTCTGCTTTCACTTACCAAGTGGCTTTTCTACCAGGTAGGAGAAAAGTTTACCTGTATGAAGCCTATTGAATTTTACTTATTCATATCAATATTGAATCCTAAAGCCTTGATATACTTTTTTTTTTTTTTTAATTGAACTTCACTTTAATAACGTTGCTCAAATTGAGGTTGCTGTGTCTGTGTTGCCTATAACTCATCTGTATAGTTTAGCATACTCAAACAGAAATTAATGCTGATAAGAGCCCATGTGCCTGGAAGTGTTGAAACCAACCTGGCTACTTTTGGCTCCAGACAGCTTTTGGAATAGTATCTAGTTCCTTTTTTTTTTTTTTTAATTGAACTTCACTTTAATAACGTTGCTCAAATTGAGGTTGCTGTGTCTGTGTTGCCTATAACTCATCTGTATAATTTAGCATACTCAAACAGAAATTAATGCTGATAACAGCCCATGTGCCTGGAAGTGTTGAAACCAACCTGGCTACTTTTGGCTCCAGACAGCTTTTGGAATAGTATCTAGTTTAGAAGCGAAGCTTTTTGCTTTTTATGATCCCAGCAGAAACAGAAATCAGTTGTTTCCCAAATTGTTGCAGTAGTTTTGGGAGCTTGTGAAGTCTTGCAAATTGCACAACTTTTACTATCTTATACTTGCATCTCCTGTTGTCCTTGGGGAGCAGGTTTGGTTTTGCTCTTAGACTGAATTTTGTAGACTATTAGTCCAAGGTTCACTAAGCCTGAAATCCCTGAGGAAAAGTAGCAATTGAAAAGGGCTGTGTTAATAATATCCAGAATTGTCTTTTGTGTATGAAAGGTCTCTCTGCTTAATGCACACTGCCCTTGGCGCTGCCTGTGTGATGAATAAGGAGAACAAGCCCATAACTTTAAACTCTGAAAGTGCTGAGCACGTAAAAAAATTGCTAAAGATGGAGGCTGCAGGGTGAGTAACCTGTGTATTGAAAAAGGAATGGCTTGACCACAAGTGTAGCTGATAATATCTCTTTACAGTTATGTTTTCTGGGAGAGTACTGGATGTTTTAAAATACTCTGGCATCTGCAGTGGTTATTAAGCATTGGAACAGGCTGCCCAGGGCAGTGGTTGAGTCACCATTCCTGGAGGTATTTAAAAGACGAGTAGACATAGTGCTTAGAGATATGGTTTAGTGATGGTTTTTGTCAGCGTTAAGTTGATGGTTGGATTCAATGATCTGGAAAGTCCTTTCCAACCTAGGCAGTTCTGTGAGTATGAAAAACTATCACAGCAGCTGAAGCTGGTTCTGGGTCTATGTTAGTTTTTAGCAGCAGCAATGGAATATCATTATGTTATAATATCGCTCCCATCCTGCTCCGAACTAGCAGCGGTCTGGGCAGTGATGCTGCTCTGTTGAAGCAGCAGAAAGCAAACTGTAAAAATTGCCACAACAATTAACGTGTCCAGTCAGCAGCTGTGTTGCAGGGGACCTTCTGTCTGTTGGCTGTGTGCCTTTTCTTTGCTGTCTAAACATACGCAAGCAAAACAACCATCACACTGGCTGATTTCCCACACTTACCTGGGCACCTTGGGGTACTGTGACAGGAAGCTGAGTTCTGGCATGTCCAAATCACCCTTGACTAAATTACGGTCACTGACTTACCAGTTATTCTCCCAATCCCCGGCTGCCTCTTGCCAGCCTCGCCGGCCACGTGCGCTCCGAGGCTGTGGCCAATTATGTGGACATCAGCTGGAGAGTAGCTGTATTCTTGCTGTGAAAATAGCAATATAAAAAGTTGGTACATCTGTTTTTATCAGCAACAGGAAAGAGTAAAAAGGGGATGAAAAACTCTTCTTAGTTTGACTACTGACTCAGGAACTCCTGTAGGATTTCACCATCTGTTTGCAAGTTTAGGTACTGATGCCCAGTACATAATTTTTTTTTATTTTTTTTTTTCCCAAAACAGTTTGCTGTGTCTGTTAGCTCTGCATATTTAAAACTACACAACACTATACATCTGTTAACATCTCTGGAATGTCTGTTTGGCTGTACTACAGGTTGTCTTGTAGAACTTCCTATCCCTAAATTGGCTCATCCTGTTCTTATGACGTAGTTTGCAAACTTTAAAAAAAAAAAAATAAAATAATAAAATTCTGATTTCAGCACAGCTTCTAAAATGATCACCGAGTAGAAGAAAATGTTTTCTGCCAGTCACATTCACATTCATGAAAGTTCCTGAATCATATTTCTTTCAAATCAGCACTATGACTACAGCTTTATAACCAGGAGATTCTTACCATAAGAACCTTTACAAAATAAGCTATTTCAGCGCCCACAACGCGGACGTTGTTGGATGCCTGGGTGTACTGACATCTCGCGCCTCTCTTCCAGTTCACGCAGATGCAGTTCACGTCTTCCACAGTGAGCATCCTCTGTTTGGTAAAACAAAAGTAAGTCCAGTCAATACATTCTGGAACTGATTCATGTTGTTTATTACAGCTCCACTCACAGATGTTCCATCAATTTGTGTGAGAACATTTTAAGAACCAAAACCTTAGCCTGTATTTGTGGTCGTAGCTGCACACAGGCCTATGTGTGCTCACGCGATACTGAAATAGGGCGTTGTGCTGTAGTAATGGCCACACCATCGTTTCAAACATCCATAGCAGCATTTTTTTTGCAGAAGGGAAAACAATATAAACACTGATACTTTTAATTTTTTATTTCATTCAAACTTTGTATGCAACTCTAAATAAGAGCGCTACTCGTGTCCTGATTCACTTTGATTTAAAAGTACTTCTGTAATAGAAAGCAAGTTACAACTGGCAAAGGACAGAAAAGGCAAAAGGTAAAAATAAGTGTTCATAAAGTGATAATCAACATAGATTTTTTTTCTAGTGAGAAACTGGCAAAAAAATTATATTACTTTCTTTTGACCCAGTATCAGAGAGAAACAGGTAACAGGGATGCAATAAATGTGAAATACCCTGATTTTATTGGACTTTCATTTTGTTTCTCGTAGTGTACTCAAGTAAAATAGGATTATAGAATTTATAAGAGAAACAGGTAACAGGGATGCAATAAATGTGAAATACCCTGATTTTATTGGACTTTCATTTTGTTTCTCATAGTGTTCTCAAATAAAATAGGATTATAGAATTTGTACAAAAATGTAGGTGTGTGAATAGTTTGTTGAAAAACCTTATCCTAAAACTGTCCTGTGCCATCCACTGTTTTTTTGCTCCATGTGCTGTATGACTAGTAGCTTTCATTAGCTACAGCCACAACAAAAAGCATGTTTACAGAAATTGAGAAGGTGGAATTGCATGGGGTATGATTAAGAAATCGTAAAGTGTATGGGGTAGGTTTAAGAAATAGCTTGAAAAATTGGAGAATTAGTGCAAAAATCAATAAAGCAGAGCACTTTGTTTGCTGTTCATAGCTAGTCCTAGAATGAGAGCATTCTTCAAAATGATCCCCTTGAGGTCCCTTCTTGCTGTACGTCTCTGCAGGTTTATTGCTTCTGTTAATGGTCAGCCCATGTCCTCAGCCTCCTCCACCCATACAGCAGCCCATACCTCTGCGGTGGACTTCCCACCTCTAGAAACCTGTCTCTTGTCTTGAGAAATATGATGCAACAGTTACAAGTCTGCAGTTTTTTCTGGGATCGCCCTTGTTCCTAAGCAGTGTCTTGCTCCAGAGTTTGTGTTGTGTTTATCAGGAAAAAGGACACTTATTGAGACAAATCCTGTTGTCACTCTCTTGACTAAAGAACTGGATGCATTTTACCTCATGCTTTTCATCAAGGTGCAGAGCAACATATTGATGCTGCTAACAATTTGAAAATGAGTGGCCTTTTTTCCCCTTCTTATTACAAATGCCATGAGAGAAATTGGTTAGAAATAGAGAAAACGGACAGCTTATAGGAATGTGTTTATACATGCAAACTCGGGAATTCACAGGGACAGGAATTTCCCTGTAGTACATACCTTGCACATGTCTGACAGCCAGTTTTCTTCTCCATTATCTATGAATCCGTGTACGATAAATCTGGTTACCCGACTTGTGTTAAAATTTGAGTATTCAATTGTTGAGGTATCAACTGCAGAGACCTCCTGTTGCAGATATAAATTAATAAATATTCAAATCTGCTATCTGTAAAAAGTGTATCAATATTACAAACACCTGAACTATGCTTATCTCTACAGGCATTTAAAAGTTATGCACGTAAGCTCATCTGCAAGAGTTTACATGACTATGGCTTAAGGTCTGTACCTCCTTTCAAAGCAAGCTTTGACACATATCTTAGAGCAGCCAACACTACTTTTGGTGTTTTTTCATCTTATCTGTGGAAAAACCCCCTACCCAATAACTTTAAAAATGCACAGTTTTCCAGTACTTTTCAATGACCATGAAGAAAACATGGGGGACTGCTGCTTTGTGAGGGCTGGATGAGAATTCTGCCCCAGAGACCCTGCCAAGGAACTGGAAGAGGCTGTCTCTTGAAGGATGTGGAGATTCGGCCATTTCTAACACTTTCCAGGGACACAGCTGAAGTCTTCATTTATTTACTCTTTTTGCCTGTGATTTACTTATGTTTAAATTGCAGTAGTTCTTACTTGAAAGTCATCAGGATTTTCTCTTGTGTACAGGAGGAAGTGAATATCTATCTTCTTTGGATCCCAGGGTAACTTATGGATTGGTCTTTCTGTAGTCCCAGACCATGGTATATCATCTGAGAAACATCCGAGCCTATCAAAGCAAACTTCTGCACCTGTAGCAGATGGGATCAACAATATGTGTATGAGCAAAGGCTAGTCATAACTCAAAGCATCTCTTCTCCGGAGGTCTCTTGGTCTCTTGAAATATCCTATGGTTTACACAAAGCAAAGACTGGCAGTTTCCCCCTCTCAGATCTTCAAAGGCTATGGTTTGCTCCAAGGAAAGAAGCCCCCCCTATTGCTCATCAACAAAGAATTCAGTGGAGTTGCTCCATGGGTGTCCTGTATCATACCTTGGGTATCTTTTCCACGCTGTGTTTTGCCTTAAGCAAAGACAGCTGATGCGTTTCTCCTAATACCAGGCCAAGATATATATATATAAATATAAAGCTGTACTGTCATTAGGCTGCCTCTCCCCACATACCCTGCTTTTTTCCCATTTCCATCACTAAATAAAATACAACAAATAATTTCCTAGGTTTGGTAGAGCAACAGCTTTGGTCTGAGATAGAAAACACCAGCGCTTCTTGCATGCTCCTAGGGTGGGACTTCCAGAGTGGAAAAGAGGAAAGCCAACATGCACACGCACACTCGTCTCGCCATTCTTGCATAGAGAAAGTGAACCACGTAACCTCAATCAGTAAGTTTTAAGGCACCATAGTGTAGAATAATATCTTGCAAAATCTAGCAGCATAAATATTGACCCCATGTGCTTACCTTCTGCTGCGCTGAGCAGAAATAGTGCAAGTATCCAAATTCCAAGCATCTAGAACAGCAGAAAAAGAAGCAGCTAGGATTTGCTCACCCATTTCAGTAGCAAATGTGCTGAGTTTTCTCAAGGGTGCTGTGTCTGTCTTCTCTGTAACATATATCTATGACCGCCGAGTATGTGAGGCATGTATGAGTCAACTTTGTTTGCTTGCTCCACTAGAGATTGTGGGGCTCCTAAATCTATATATCCTATAAATCCTATAATCCAGAGTGATTTTTGTCCTGTTGAGGCTATGCTTCCAATTGGATGTATAGTAACTATTTTAGAACTAGCATAAGGATGCCTATGAGAGCTGCTGTTCCCCTTCATACTGCTGTGTCTTGGGAAGCCATGTACCTGATGAAGTAAAAGAAAAACCCCAAAGTCTGAGCTACTTACAATGCAGCCTTGAAGCTCCACGCACTAACTTGCAAACTTTGCATGAGCTTTTATAGTTTGCTTTATCCTTGGAAATGTTCCCAGAAAGATAGGAACACTTATTTCAGATTATAGTTTGTAGCTAAGCTGGGAAAAGAACTTTAGTGGTTGGTTTCTCTGCAAGCTCCAAAATTTATTGATGTAGACTTCTTGAATCGGTGTTCTGGAGCCCAAAATAGGATTGGAGCTCCAGAGGTGGGGTAATTCTCTGGCAGCAACACATCAGGAGTGTGACATGAAAGAGAATTTTGTGGATCTGTGTGGCAGTGCATTTAGGGACTTGTCTTGGCTGGGAAAGCTTTTAATTTGTCTTCTGTAGTTGGGATGTAAGGGGTCTGCTGGAGGAGTTAGCAGAGAATGACATTGCCTTTAAGTTCCCTCCCTTGCCCTGCGTCAAGTGACTTTGGATGTGGAAGGCTCCTGTGCTTTTGGGTCTTTTGTGCCCGTTTCCTGACATCAGCTCAATTTGATGAAACCTTATCCCTTCAGGAGAACTTCTTAGTGGGCCTGGTAGGTCTTTTCACAGTGAAAGAGTCTGACCTTCTCCTGGTGTCCCTTTCATTTTCTTGTTGAAATAAGTAAATGTAGAAGGACAGTTGTCTACCCTTTTGGGTCCTTTTTATGCTACCCATGTAACCCAAGTTTTGAGAAAGCCCTTCTCCTCTGAGTGATGAACTGAGAGCAAGCATGTTGGAAACATATATCAAAAAATACAAAATCCACCAGAAACAGTGACATGGCTACTTTGTGTAGCAATGTTACAGAGCTCAATAAGTTGGTCTAGCAAAGACATCAAGGTGGAAAAACAGCCTGTGCAAATGAACAGGACAAGGTCTGGAAACCCCTTGGTCCTGTTCATCTCTAGGAGAAGGCTGTAAGCAGACTCGAGAAGAAATGAGACCTCAGCTAAGCCTTCACCTAGAAAACTCTCTCAGCTTGGCTGTGCTTTTTGGCTGTGGCCACATCTCTTTGCAGATCTGACCTTCCCTAATCTCCGCCTCTGGGAATGACCAAATGGATACCAGCTGTGTGTATAGGTATTACACTGCTGTCATCCATGTTACTGGGGTTTCTTTCTTTCAAAGTAATGAAGTTAATTTTTCTAGAATGTCACCTTTGATACCAATTTAGAGCTCAGTGCTCCTGTCCCTAACTGAAGTAGCATTTTAGTTTGTAAATACGTTCATATCAGTGATACAGGAAAATCAGTACATGCCCTAATACCCTGATAAATTTTAACACCTGCTAAAAATGAGGGGGGAACAGTCTTTCTCGTTTAATTTCAGAGCTGGTGGAAAAGATTTGAGTTAGGATTTTATCATAGTTAGTCTGCGGCTCAACACAGTAATAACAGAGGGCAAACTGGATAACTAGGCAGTTCCTTAGGCTGTGGTCAGATGGGTTCCAGCTGCTTGCTCCTCCTTTGCAAAGAAGGAGTAGGGCTGGGGTGCATGTCCTTCAGCGTGATGCAGGATGCTCACTGTTCCTGAAGGAGCTGTTCTCATCCTTGTCGTGTCACAGTCAGGGGTTGTAGGAAGAAAGATGGCTTTTAGGAAAGAAAGCAAAAAAACTAAGGGCCTCACTGTGTTTCTGCCGTCCTGAGTAAGCTGTAGTCTGGAATAGGAAGCAGGCAGAGGAGAGGACTGGGTTTCCTGTGCCGCAGGATGCTGCAGCTCTCTCCTGGGATGCAGCGTTGTGCTTCCCAGCATTGTTCATGCTTCCCTGTTACCTGTCAGATCCCTGGTGGACTTGCAGTACTTGCAACTGTATATCTCTCTTGGCTGAACTTCAGAATTGTGTTTAATTATGCATCTAATTTCATACAGGCTTGGTTAGTGTTTAGTCAAGGATGCAACACTGACTATTGTTCTTTCCTTAAAAAAAATTTTTACTCAAATATTTATACTTATTATATGTTCTTAATATTGTATATCTACTCCTATTTCTTAGAAGTTTATCTACACAAGTGCTTGCACATAATTTATCAAATGTGGAGAAACGGGAGTGAATAAATTATTAACTCCTTCTTCCTATTCATTAATTTAGAGTTTGTTTTTTATGCTTAGAAAAGTAGCCACTGCCTTGGTCTCTTGAAGCTTCAGGTGGCTCACTCGTGCCACATTTTCAGAGCAATTATGTTTACTTTAATGTGAAATAGTCAATTCCAGGTTTTGCAAAGCCTGGAGTTATTCAAAGTCAGAGTTTCTCTCCAGGATTGTCAGTGGCCACAGCAAAACTATGTGTTTGAAATGAAACAGTAGCTGGGTGCTGTGATTTAGCTGTTTCATTTCTTCCAAAGTGGGGAAGACTTGGGGTTTGGCTTTGCCTGTTTCTTCCCTGAAGGTGCAGTGTACAAAGGGCTGTGTTGACCTGCTGAAGAAATACCTTGGTCTTGTTCTGTTCCTGCCTCATCCCACAGCATCTTCTGAGCGTGGTGGTCTTGTGTGGAGTTAGAAAGTTCTGAGAAATTGTGTAGGGAGTGGAAAGGAGATGTTTGGGACTATTGCCAGCCCCGGGAGTGTGCTGAGGTAACCTGCTGCCTTGAGAGTGTTTGACAGACAGAAAACCTGGCAAATTATCAATGTGGTGGGAAATAGTTCTTACCTGCTTTTCTTGAGGCACTAGTAAAGTGAGACTGTGCAGTGTTATAAATGGATTTTAGCATATATGATTTCTGGTGGCTTCTATAGTTATGACTTCAATAAACTTGGTTCAAACATGTAAAACATTGACAAGGGTGTTTGCAGAGAACGGAAAAAATAACGGAAGCAACAGGCAGTTTGAGTTTAGCTTTAATAGCCTTGTGTACCAATATTGCCGTGCACAGGACTGATGGTTTGCTCAGCTGCTGTATACGAACCAGTGGCACTCGGTGACCTCTAGCAAGGTGTAAGTAACTGAGGAACTCCATATGTCACAGTTCCATGACCACAAAAAGTTGAGCTGTGGGGGAGGAAAAACAAATTTGAATCAAGATTTATTCCCCCCCACCCCCAAGGAAAATAAAAGGTTGTTAGCTGTCACCTTGAGGGTTGCAAATTTGATCCATAATCCCACTTAAGCCTTTCTAAAAGCTTGCTGTACGGAATATTAGGGTCTGAATATTAACAGTAACAAGGTGAATTTGCTTCTTTCAGGGACCCATTGTAAAAATAGAGTTAATATACATGGATAAAATAAATCTCTAGATTCACAGATATAGAGCTCTAGATAAGAAGTCAGAAGGGCTTGTTAAGCTCCCTTTATTTAGGCTAGGTACTTTACTAGATTGCCCCAGTCAAAGCTTTCCAGCTTTTTTTTTTTTTTTTAGGAGCTCACACTGAAAGGGATTTCATCAGCTTCTATAAATAATCCATGCCAACGCCAAACTATAAGGAAATTATTTTACTAATATCTAACCCAATAGAATCATAGAATTGTTTAGGTTGGAAGGGACCTTTAAGATTATATAGTCCAACTATCAACCTAACTCTGATAAGAACCAAGGCTAAAACATGTCACTAAGCACTATGCCAACCCCTCTTTTAAATATGATGGTGCCTCAACCCCTTCCCTGGGCAGCCCATTCCAATGCTTAATAACCCTTTCAGTGTAACAGTTTTTCCTAATATCCAATCTGAACCTCCCCTCGCACAACTTGAGGCCATTTCCTCTTGTCCTATTGCCTGTGAGTTGGGAGAAGAGACCGACCCCCACCTCTCTACACCCTCCTATCAGGGAGTTGTAGAAAGCGATAAGGTCTCCCCTCAGAGACCTTGTATTTCCTCTGCTGCAAAATACATCAATTAAACCTTGACCTAAACCCGGTAGATACGTGGAATAGTTGACTATGATCCTTCGCAGGCAGCTTACGCACATGTTTTTATGCTTATCTCCAGGCTCTTCTTTATTGAGAAACACATTTCCTTCAGCTGCGCTACACGGATCCTGTTTTCTAAACCACTTTTGTTGTTTTGTTATTTCTCTGAACTTCAGGCCATGTGCATCATTCCTGAAGAATACTCTCCAAAGTTGAAAATTACCCTGCTTCTGGTTATAGTCTCACCCCAGTTATTTCAATTAGCATAATTACTCCCTGAGTCTTCTATACAATACTCTTGGTAATGCACCTGGGAAAGAGACTTGCTTTATCTTGGTTTATAATTGTTTTGCTGTGGCAAAACAGTTTGCACTCCAAATTATTTACTGCTATATTCCTTTCCAGACAGTTGTACCCTGGTTTGTACTCAAACATCAGATTTTTCTGTCCACAGTGTAATATCTTGTCGTTGTCATTACTGCATTTCACATTGTTGATTGCAAACCATGTGCCCAATTGATCAAGACCATTTTTCACTTCTGGCTCCCTTTCCCTTTCCTTCTGACCTGTAAAGGGGATATACATACCTATGTCCATCTTCACCATAAGTTATATTGACTGTTTCTGCTCCCAGTCTTGCCCAGAGAAGAGTGAAAATGGCTTTATTCCAGAGAAATTCAATTGTTTTAGTATTTCTTGGATTAATTTCAACGTCAAGGAATTTTGTGTAAACTTCATCTTGAGAGAGGACTCCACTGTGAATAAAATGAAGACATCAATGCAGTTCAGAGGTTATTGAGCTAAATCACATTCTCCACAAGATTTGGATTTTCCCCTTTCATACAACAGAAAATTGCACTCTTGCTGTTTTTTTGCAACAGCGCAGGTCGCTGGACGAGCGCTCTGGGGTGTTTTGCTCTGAATGGGGAGAGGGTGAGAAACAAGACTGAAAACTTAAAATGCTGATGTGGCAGGAGACCACTGGAAGGCAAGGGTGAGGCTGGGACTGCCTCCAGCACCCAGGTGTGCTGGGTTTTGCAGGTGTCTCTGCAGGGAGAGCTTCAAATGAGGTTATTGGGGAGGGTTTTATAGATGAGCTGGGAACTTTTCAGGGCCTTTGGTCTACGGAGGAAGACCAAAGCCCCACTTTGCAAATTTGATGAGTTCAGGCATAGGATGGCCTTGCATGAGAACATACAGCAAGTCACGGGCAGAGCAGAGAGTCTTGTCAGCATGTGGGGTGACCATGTTGTGACACGTGTGACACCACGCTAGTTACTGTGGGAGCCGTGGTGCTAATGCCTGCAGGGAACGGGTGAGCGCTCTATGAATTATGTGCATTCCAGATGTGTAATTTTTTTTTTAAGAGCAACTCGGAGAAAGACAGCACTTCTCCTGTCAAACTGCATTCCTAATTTATCATAAAGTCACATAATTCATGGAATTGACTGTCCGTGGACACGTGGAAGTGACTTCCATGTCCTTTTTGCAACCATTCATCTGCCCTCATAGGCCTTATCAATGGGTAACTTTTTTTTCATATCTGATGTTAAGCAGAACATCTGCAACACAGAATAAGTGTTTGCACTGCTTAAATATGTGGGAAAAGTGTAGATTAAGGTTAGCAGCATTAAAAGTTATAGGAAATATTAATTTATCTCACCTGGCAACTTCATATTCTTTTCTGTTCCCCTCTTTGTCATGGAAAACCAGGTTTATGTCTCCACTCATTTTCTTTACACCAGACAGTTTGATAATTACTTTTTGCCTCCAAGCTGCGTAAAAAAAAGGAAAATGAAACTAGATTGTCATTGATATGAGAGATCTAAAAATGCCAGTAAATTTTTTTTTTTTTTTTTTTTTTCTTTTTTCCCTAACTGGAATTCATTAATGCTGGCATAGTGAGCAGAAGTGCATGGCTGTAAATCATGTCAAGGCAATCACTTTTCAAACATGAGCAACTGTTACAAACCTCCTCCACTTACTAGCAAAAGGTACATCTGCTGCTGTATTTAAAAAATACTTTTGGTTTACCATCTTCAGTCTGGCTGGGAATCTGTCAGCATAGTGTCCCATCATTGGGCATCCCTCCTTGGGGCATGGGAAACAGTGTCCCTAGGGAAAATAAGAGCACCAGTTAATTTAAAAGGAGTATTTTCTTTTCATCCTATCTCTGATGAAATGAAGGCTCAAGATGCTGTTATGATCTTGCAAATCTGGCAGTGCTCAGTGTTGTCATACTTTACCACCAAAACCTGACAGATAACAGCTCCTGCACCCATGCGTATTGAGCCCGCATGGAATGAGCAGGTTTAATACCTGTGTGCATGATGGTCTGAAACTCTCTAGTCCAAATATTTTTTCAGCTACAGTCTAGGATGAAATATAAGCCAATTTTGCCCTTCCACTGGGAGGGTAATTTCCCTGAATCCACTTTGCAATAGAACTTGGATGGGGGGCGGGGGGAGGAAGAACATGGTTCATAAGTGTGTTTATTTGTGGGACCTATCGTGAGTGCAGAGACCCGCTCGCTCGCCCCTGGGCTGATGATATACTTACTAACTTGAAGGCTTCGTACGTTTCACAGGGATATCCGAGGTATCCGGAGGGATAGAGGATACTTTCAAAATAAAACTCATGGCTGCGTGAGTGATGGCACCCCCCAATGACTGTAGTGTCTGTTGGAACAAAGTTTATGAGCATCCATGAAATAACCTCTTGCACAAGTGTTCCATTTGCCTTGCCATGGAAATAGCTGAGGCACAGGACAGAACAGCAGCCTGGTCTTGTAATAAATAGTCACCTGAATTTACACATTTTTAGGTGCAGTAGAAGTTACTGTTTTGCCTGTTTTATCCAGAGAACTGTATGCTAGTTATCCCAAGATTTCAAGTGAGATGCATTGATCTACTATGGTGTAATAGTCCCTTTTATGAAGGCAGCCCTGTGTATATATATATGTGTATGTATATATGAGATGTCACAGTGAGATGACCTTAATTGCAGTTTTAAAAGTCTTAATAGAGAAAAGAGAATCCACCAGCTTTCTGCCAACCTCCCCAAAGCCTGTGAGGAGAGAGAAATTTCAGGTGGAGAGGTGAGGCATGTGAAATCACCGAGTGCTTTTGCCTGATTCGTGCCTTGTAAGTGCTGGATGCTCTTTGCAGCATCTGCAGGAAACTGAAGGTGGTGGTGTCACGCCACAGGCTTGGTCATGACACTGGTCTGTCTCAGCCTAGAAAACCCCCTGCTGATGTTGTCAGGGTATTAGACTTGCAGAGTCCCTGTTCCCTGTCTTTTTGTGTTCTGCAGGTCCAATTTCAAATTTCAGAAGCAAAGCTTAAGCCTGTGTTTTACTTCCTGTCCCTACAGTGTTCTGATCCAACCTTTATTCTTTATTC
Source organism: Calidris pugnax (assembly GCF_001431845.1). Classification (NCBI taxonomy): domain Eukaryota; kingdom Metazoa; phylum Chordata; class Aves; order Charadriiformes; family Scolopacidae; genus Calidris; species Calidris pugnax. Next base: position 34,410 of record NW_015090865.1, on the reverse strand, counting down.
TTATTTCCTTTCCTTGCTTATGAGTAAATAGGCAAAAAAACAATTTTGTTTTGTTCTTTTCTCCCAAACAAACAGTTATGTTTGGGAGAAAAAAAAAAATCACAGTTCACATTTCAGGATTGAACAAAAATAGAGTACTAGGCATATTGGGAATGTATGTTTACCTGCAATGACAGCTTCAAAATCACTTTGTTTCATCTCTTTAGTTAAATCGCTGCATCCAGGCATCACAGTTCCTCCGTTTGGGTAAAAGTCAAGGTGACCGCTGGTGTTACGGATTCCAAGCCCTGAGATACAGGTGTGATGATGTCAGTGTCTTGGTGACCTGCCCATCCCTGCAGCTATTTATTTGCATGTGAACACTTACCTACAGCAGGAAAGTGAGGGGCATTGCTGTGAATAACATCAACAAAGTTTGCATCTGAAGGATCCAGTCTCACCTCCGGAGGAGTCCCTTCAAAATAGGGCCCAGCAGGGTCTAAGCCTGAAAACCCCCACATTTATTGGTTGAGGGAGGAAGAGAGAGAAGTGTTGCATGTATTAATATCTCTTTTGCCAACTAACAATATCACATGTTTAGTACTACACAAGCATACTGAATAATAATCATGTGAATTCTAAGCTAAACTGAAAAAATTGTAATAACATGCTTTTGTGAACCTTCCTGCAAACTTATTCCAAAAGAAGAAAAATATTTTCTAAAGCACTATATAATGGCATCGTATTACTACGAAGGAGGCACTTCATTACCTGTGAGTTTATTACTGGCCTGTAAAGCTTTAGGAATAGAAAAAACTAAAGATTCTTGATATGTTGCTTTGTCTTTGTGTAGGGCTTGATCTAACCCAGTGAACAACAGTGATATTACAAGCATTAACTATGTCCTTCCACTAAAGCTAATCAGAGAAAGAAGATGTAATAATTATCCTTGTTTCAGAGAAGCATAAAGTTTGCCTGCTCTCACACAAGGTGACTCCAGCACTAACAATAATTTAATTCCAGTCTACAGACTGGAATTGCAGTGTGTTACAATTTCTTTCCTTTAGGAAAATGCTATGTTAGCTTTAAGTGCTATGTCCCTTGGTGAACAGCCTACCTGTTATCCGCCCGATGCCTTGCATCCTTCTTCCCGCCTCTCCTGCAGTATGTGCTCCCAGACTGTGGCCAATTAAATGAATTTTGCCAAGGAGGTATCTGAAGTTGTTCTGATTATTAAGGTGATGGTGGTGGGAGACAAGAACACAGGCTTTAAATAGCAATCAAAGAGGATGTCTTACATTGTGGGCCTTTGGGAACATCTAGACTGACTTCCTGCATAGCAAGCAGGGTGTAAGTTCCTTGAGTTGATTATTATTTAAATTACACTAAGAGTTGATAGCAAATGATCTAATCTAGAATTTTAGATGCCTAGTGATGATGGATTCTCTGTTGTAGTGTTGGCATGTGGTTATCATAGTCAGTTACTGTTGGTGACAAAATGCAAACCTTCTTTCTCATTTGGATCAACCCCTAATCTCATCTGCCATCAAAATGATCTTACTTTTTATTTATTTACTCAATTATGGAGCCCTTTTATCATATGTCTATTCTCCATATGTCTGCTTAGAATATGTGATGGTGTCACTCAATAATATTTTCACTGACAGGCTTAGGTGGGGTGACACTCATTCTCCTCTTTGCCAAGTGCCACCTGTACAAGACCTGCACTGCTGAGATGTTACACGTGTTTTGAAGGTGGGAATGGAGATTAACCAGTGTGTAGGTTTATGCAGGGGTCACCTTTCTTCCAGGGATTTGGTGGGTTTTTTAGTGTCCAAAGACAACAAGGATTGGTTGCTAATTGTGTGAGGTTTTTACACCAGGCTGTGTTTTGTCATGCGTGTATCAAAATAAAAAAAAATCGGTAGTATTGGCCTGTCTGCCTTTATTGTTAGACAGCAGGTTCCTCTGAATACATTTTACAGTAGTACTTCCATTTACAATGCAACTTAACTTTTCCTAAAATCAGACTCTAAAAGTTTGTAAATTAGGGAAAAGAAAAGAAAGCCTAAGAATCATTTCTGCATTACTATTTTTTTTTTGTGTTCTGTAATGGAAGAAAGAGGCCTAGACTACAAATGGTGCATTTCATTAAATGAAAATCTGAACCCATATTCCAATGACCTGGGATTTGTGCACAAAAAAGAAAGATGTGGAGGCAAACGTGAGGCTAGAGATGAGTTTCATAGGTAGAAGCTGTAGATTTTACCCCAGAAGATTCTGGGGGAGTGTTTGATACTCAGGTGCTTGCAAAGTTGACACTTTGCTTTGTGGGCTCTGAGCTACCTCTTGCAGCCCTGTAAGATGAACACCTCCTGACCAGGATTAAGTCCATGGCCAGGCAGGATTCTGATTTTCAGCAGTTTCAAGTACTCATGAGTCTTTCTGAAGTCAGTGGGAAAAATGCTGATACTTTTAAACTTTGCAAGGGAGCGGTTCTGTGCTATGTGTTTAAATGCGAACACTTGCCTTCAGGAACATGAAGTTCACAACCAGAAGGCAACTGGGCAGTTTATCTTGCCTGTAGACAGCAAATATGGCATTATCAAGTGAGCCAGCTCCTGCTTGTTTCAATGATGCTAAGCTGAGATACTAATTACTTACAGCACACATATAAACAAAAGCTGGCAAAACTTGCCATCGCTGAACTCTTAGGCCTTGCCTCATTTCCATTGAATGCCTTCTTGCCTGTATCATCATATGGAAATGTTGCCACCTACTGGTCTTTAATTAATTGGCACCTCTTTTCTACCGCATTAGCTTAATTTGCGTCTTTTGTGGCTGTCAGAAGTCCTTACAGAGTTGATAATTAGTGTAATTAGCTCTTTCTCAACATTGTTCAGCTCTTCCTGAAGCATTGGCTGACCATACTGGACAAGGTTCAAAATCAAAGCAGCAGCATCATAACCCCACTACATCCACTTAAGAATTGTAGGTGGTAAAGCTGTGGCTTTTACCTGTAAGATTTTTAGGAAATAAGCAATCTCAGCCCCAAGCACACGGATGTTGTTCACTGCACTGACGTAGGTGCCTTTTGCACCGTCTTTCCAATCGACAGCAATGCAGTTGATGTTTTCTACCTCCAGTAACAGCTGATGTGGGAACACATAAAGCACAGTGTTTAAGGAAATAAAGTAACAAGCAGAGATTCAACAAATCAGAATAAACGTGAAAGGGTAATATAACAATGGAATTTCTCATTCTTTACTAAATGGGACTCTTCACTGTAGCCTGTACCACATTGAAACACACATCTTACAAAACAGACTATAACAAGCCATTAATCCTAAAAGTAGAAATTCTGAAAGACTGTAATAAAAATAGTTTATAAGCCATTTTTATACCTATTTGAAATAATTTGGGAAAGCTCACAACTGCACAGTAGCTCTTATGTATAATATATATCTTTCTTTGAGGTATGTTGGTAGTTTAACTGAATACTATAGGAAGTAAATTTATTTACCAAGTGCCATTAAAAGTGAGAAAGGCCTGGCAGACTGGAAAGTTTTGGAGCAGAATTGAAAGTTTCTATTTCAGCAAAGAAAGATAATGCATTGGTCACTTGGTACTGGTCACTGTCTTGCAGAGATCAGTGATTCTTCTACTGGAAGAGTCATATAATCAAAGTCTGCAGCTGTAGCTGTCTGTGACTAAGGCTTAGTTACGGCTTGAGAAAG
>NW_015090865.1:8215-15837 GCF_001431845.1 Calidris pugnax | reverse complement strand
TCCAGTAAATTCTTTTTTTTTTTTTTTTTTTTTCTTTTTTCCCTAACTGGAATTCATTAATGCTGGCATAGTGAGCAGAAGTGCATGGCTGTAAATCATGTCAAGGCAATCACTTTTCAAACATGAGCAACTGTTACAAACCTCCTCCACTTACTAGCAAAAGGTACATCTGCTGCTGTATTTAAAAAATACTTTTGGTTTACCATCTTCAGTCTGGCTGGGAATCTGTCAGCATAGTGTCCCATCATTGGGCATCCCTCCTTGGGGCATGGGAAACAGTGTCCCTAGGGAAAATAAGAGCACCAGTTAATTTAAAAGGAGTATTTTCTTTTCATCCTATCTCTGACGAAATTAAGGCTCAAGATGCTGTTACAATCTTGCAAATCTGGCAGTGCTCAGTGTTGTCATACTTTACCACCAAAACCTGACAGATAACAGCTCCTGCACCCATGCGTATTGAGCCCGCATGGAATGAGCAGGTTTAATACCTGTGTGCATGATGGTCTGAAACTCTCTAGTCCAAATATTTTTTCAGCTACAGTCTAGGATGAAATATAAGCCAATTTTGCCCTTCCACTGGGAGGGTAATTTCCCTGAATCCACTTTGCAATAGAACGTGGATGGGGGGCGGGGGGAGGAAGAACATGGTTCATAAGTGTGTTTATTTGTGGGACCTATCGTGAGTGCAGAGACCCGCTCGCTCGCCCCTGGGCTGATGATATACTTACTAACTTGAAGGCTTCGTACGTTTCACAGGGATATCCGAGGTATCCGGAGGGATAGAGGATACTTTCAAAATAAAACTCATGGCTGCGTGAGTGATGGCACCCCCCAATGACTGTAGTGTCTGTTGGAACAAAGTTTATGAGCATCCATGAAATAACCTCTTGCACAAGTGTTCCATTTGCCTTGCCATGGAAATAGCTGAGGCACAGGACAGAACAGCAGCCTGGTCTTGTAATAAATAGTCACCTGAATTTACACATTTTTAGGTGCAGTAGAAGTTACTGTTTTGCCTGTTTTATCCAGAGAACTGTATGCTAGTTATCCCAAGATTTCAAGTGAGATGCACTGATCTACTATGGTGTAATAGTCCCTTTTATGAAGGCAGCCCTGTGTATATATATATGTGTATGTATATATGAGATGTCACAGTGAGATGACCTTAATTGCAGTTTTAAAAGTCTTAATAGAGAAAAGAGAATCCACCAGCTTTCTGCCAACCTCCCCAAAGCCTGTGAGGAGAGAGAAATTTCAGGTGGAGAGGTGAGGCATGTGAAATCACCGAGTGCTTTTGCCTGATTCGTGCCTTGTAAGTGCTGGATGCTCTTTGCAGCATCTGCAGGAAACTGAAGGTGGTGGTGTCACGCCACAGGCTTGGTCATGACACTGGTCTGTCTCAGCCTAGAAAACCCCCTGCTGATGTTGTCAGGGTATTAGACTTGCAGAGTCCCTGTTCCCTGTCTTTTTGTGTTCTGCAGGTCCAATTTCAAATTTCAGAAGCAAAGCTTAAGCCTGTGTTTTACTTCCTGTCCCTACAGTGTTCTGATCCAACCTTTATTCTTTATTCTTATTTCCTTTCCTTGCTTATGAGTAAATAGGCAAAAAAACAATTTTGTTTTGTTCTTTTCTCCCAAACAAACAGTTATGTTTGGGAGAAAAAAAAAAATCACAGTTCACATTTCAGGATTGAACAAAAATAGAGTACTAGGCATATTGGGAATGTATGTTTACCTGCAATGACAGCTTCAAAATCACTTTGTTTCATCTCTTTAGTTAAATCGCTGCATCCAGGCATCACAGTTCCTCCGTTTGGGTAAAAGTCAAGGTGACCACTGGTGTTACGGATTCCAAGCCCTGAGATACAGGTGTGATGATGTCAGTGTCTTGGTGACCTGCCCATCCCTGCAGCTATTTATTTGCATGTGAACACTTACCTACAGCAGGAAAGTGAGGGGCATTGCTGTGAATAACATCAACAAAGTTTGCATCTGAAGGATCCAGTCTCACCTCCGGAGGAGTCCCTTCAAAATAGGGCCCAGCAGGGTCTAAGCCTGAAAACCCCCACATTTATTGGTTGAGGGAGGAAGAGAGAGAAGTGTTGCATGTATTAATATCTCTTTTGCCAACTAACAATATCACATGTTTAGTACTACACAAGCATACTGAATAATAATCATGTGAATTCTAAGCTAAACTGAAAAAATTGTAATAACATGCTTTTGTGAACCTTCCTGCAAACTTATTCCAAAAGAAGAAAAATATTTTCTAAAGCACTATATAATGGCATCGTATTACTACGAAGGAGGCACTTCATTACCTGTGAGTTTATTACTGGCCTGTAAAGCTTTAGGAATAGAAAAAACTAAAGATTCTTGATATGTTGCTTTGTCTTTGTGTAGGGCTTGATCTAACCCAGTGAACAACAGTGATATTACAAGCATTAACTATGTCCTTCCACTAAAGCTAATCAGAGAAAGAAGATGTAATAATTATCCTTGTTTCAGAGAAGCATAAAGTTTGCCTGCTCTCACACAAGGTGACTCCAGCACTAACAATAATTTAATTCCAGTCTACAGACTGGAATTGCAGTGTGTTACAATTTCTTTCCTTTAGGAAAATGCTATGTTAGCTTTAAGTGCTATGTCCCTTGGTGAACAGCCTACCTGTTATCCGCCCGATGCCTTGCATCCTTCTTCCCGCCTCTCCTGCAGTATGTGCTCCCAGACTGTGGCCAATTAAATGAATTTTGCCAAGGAGGTATCTGAAGTTGTTCTGATTATTAAGGTGATGGTGGTGGGAGACAAGAACACAGGCTTTAAATAGCAATCAAAGAGGATGTCTTACATTGTGGGCCTTTGGGAACATCTAGACTGACTTCCTGCATAGCAAGCAGGGTGTAAGTTCCTTGAGTTGATTATTATTTAAATTACACTAAGAGTTGATAGCAAATGATCTAATCTAGAATTTTAGATGCCTAGTGATGATGGATTCTCTGTTGTAGTGTTGGCATGTGGTTATCATAGTCAGTTACTGTTGGTGACAAAATGCAAACCTTCTTTCTCATTTGGATCAACCCCTAATCTCATCTGCCATCAAAATGATCTTACTTTTTATTTATTTACTCAATTATGGAGCCCTTTTATCATATGTCTATTCTCCATATGTCTGCTTAGAATATGTGATGGTGTCACTCAATAATATTTTCACTGACAGGCTTAGGTGGGGTGACACTCATTCTCCTCTTTGCCAAGTGCCACCTGTACAAGACCTGCACTGCTGAGATGTTACACGTGTTTTGAAGGTGGGAATGGAGATTAACCAGCATGCAGGTTGTGTTTTGAAGGTGGGAATGGAGATTAACCAGTGTGTAGGTTTATGCAGGGGTCACCTTTCTTCCAGGGATTTGGTGGGTTTTTTAGTGTCCAAAGACAACAAGGATTGGTTGCTAATTGTGTGAGGTTTTTACACCAGGCTGTGTTTTGTCATGCGTGTATCAAAATAAAAAAAAATCGGTAGTATTGGCCTGTCTGCCTTTATTGTTAGACAGCAGGTTCCTCTGAATACATTTTACAGTAGTACTTCCATTTACAATGCAACTTAACTTTTCCTAAAATCAGACTCTAAAAGTTTGTAAATTAGGGAAAAGAAAAGAAAGCCTAAGAATCATTTCTGCATTACTATTTTTTTTTTGTGTTCTGTAATGGAAGAAAGAGGCCTAGACTACAAATGGTGCATTTCATTAAATGAAAATCTGAACCCATATTCCAATGACCTGGGATTTGTGCACAAAAAAGAAAGATGTGGAGGCAAACGTGAGGCTAGAGATGAGTTTCATAGGTAGAAGCTGTAGATTTTACCCCAGAAGGTTCTGGGGGAGTGTTTGATACTCAGGTGCTTGCAAAGTTGACACTTTGCTTTGTGGGCTCTGAGCTACCTCTTGCAGCCCTGTAAGATGAACACCTCCTGACCAGGATTAAGTCCATGGCCAGGCAGGATTCTGATTTTCAGCAGTTTCAAGTACTCATGAGTCTTTCTGAAGTCAGTGGGAAAAATGCTGATACTTTTAAACTTTGCAAGGGAGCGGTTCTGTGCTATGTGTTTAAATGCGAACACTTGCCTTCAGGAACATGAAGTTCACAACCAGAAGGCAACTGGGCAGTTTATCTTGCCTGTAGACAGCAAATATGGCATTATCAAGTGAGCCAGCTCCTGCTTGTTTCAATGATGCTAAGCTGAGATACTAATTACTTACAGCACACATATAAACAAAAGCTGGCAAAACTTGCCATCGCTGAACTCTTAGGCCTTGCCTCATTTCCATTGAATGCCTTCTTGCCTGTATCATCATATGGAAATGTTGCCACCTACTGGTCTTTAATTAATTGGCACCTCTTTTCTACCGCATTAGCTTAATTTGCGTCTTTTGTGGCTGTCAGAAGTCCTTACAGAGTTGATAATTAGTGTAATTAGCTCTTTCTCAACATTGTTCAGCTCTTCCTGAAGCATTGGCTGACCATACTGGACAAGGTTCAAAATCAAAGCAGCAGCATCATAACCCCACTACATCCACTTAAGAATAGTAGGTGGTAAAGCTGTGGCTTTTACCTGTAAGATTTTTAGGAAATAAGCAATCTCAGCCCCAAGCACACGGATGTTGTTCACTGCACTGACGTAGGTGCCTTTTGCACCGTCTTTCCAATCGACAGCAATGCAGTTGATGTTTTCTACCTCCAGTAACAGCTGATGTGGGAACACATAAAGCACAGTGTTTAAGGAAATAAAGTAACAAGCAGAGATTCAACAAATCAGAATAAACGTGAAAGGGTAATATAACAATGGAATTTCTCATTCTTTACTAAATGGGACTCTTCACTGTAGCCTGTACCACATTGAAACACACATCTTACAAAACAGACTATAACAAGCCATTAATCCTAAAAGTAGAAATTCTGAAAGACTGTAATAAAAATAGTTTATAAGCCATTTTTATACCTATTTGAAATAATTTGGGAAAGCTCACAACTGCACAGTAGCTCTTATGTATAATATATATCTTTCTTTGAGGTATGTTGGTAGTTTAACTGAATACTATAGGAAGTAAATTTATTTACCAAGTGCCATTAAAAGTGAGAAAGGCCTGGCAGACTGGAAAGGTTTGGAGCAGAGTTGAAAGTTTCTATTTCAGCAAAGAAAGATAATGCATTGGTCACTTTGGTACTGGTCACTGTCTTGCAGAGATCAGTGATTCTTCTACTGGAAGAGTCATATAATCAAAGTCTGCAGATGTAGCTGTCTGTGACTAAGGCTTAGTTATGGTTTGGGAAAGAATAAGGAATAAAAGCAAAAATTAATCTATGGTAAATGGCTGAAAGTGAATGACAAGGAAAACAGAAGCTTGAAGTGACAGTGCCTTGAATCCTGGATTCCATCCTCTCCTGTAGGCCCATAAGCACAGTTTGTAGTGTGGAGAGGTGGAATTGCTGTTTCTTTTCAACTAAAAAAATGGGAAACTTAATATTCTAGATTAAAAGACTTCACAGATTTATGAACAAAAATAATTCTGCAGATCTGCAACTTAATATTCAGAGGTAGTCTGTTCTAGTTTGTCCTTTTCCCTGCAAGTGTGGAAGAAGCAGAAACAAGAGTAGATTTTGCTTATCTATCAGAGCCAAAGCTGTGGTTGACACAGTAAGCTCTGCTGGTTCTGTGGTAGCCTCCACGTTTCTCTGGTAGCTATTCCACATGAGGAATGGTGACTCGGAGCAGTATTTGTAGACTGAAATGAGCTCTCCAACTCAGGAAGGCTTTTTGACTGAAGGATGGTTCAATTGCTCCTAATGGGAGAAGGGGTGAATGGGTGTGTCTAATCCTGTATCCTGACACCGCTGTTGAGTCTGGGGACGTCTGTGTTCAGTTTATTGCTTTGATTTATCTGTAGGGTTTGGGGATGGAAACTCCCTAGAGAAGTGTAATGTCAGGCATGACCAAGAAAATTTGACTATGCTGTGTCTTCCAGAGTGGGAACTTTTTGCCTTTTGTGAAATTTACTTCTTGGTGGGTATCTGCTACAGCCTAATGGATTGAAAGATGGAAGGTGAACATTAGCACCTAAAGGATACTGACAGATTGTAGTTACAACTGCTGATGAAAATCAGAGGATACTTGCTCATACCAAGCACATTTCTACCACCCAGCCTGTTTTTCCAGTGCTGGCAAATCCATGAATGATGAAGGAAGTATTTCTACGGGAGGAAAAATGTGACTTCTGGATGGTTGAGGAGTTTATTGCTGAGATCACCTGTGTGGGGGGAAAAAAAAAAAAGTTTTATCTATTCATACTTTCAAACACTTTAAAAATGTCATCTAGGTCAACACCTCTGTAGGACTCAAGGGACTACTTTGAATTGACAGTCGGTGATTTTTAGAAGTCAGGGACTTTCTGAGTTCCACTATGGTTTCCAAAGAAGTTGTGCCCGTGTGGTTTCTGTTGCTCCTATCTATTTTGATTAATGGAGGAAGAACACCCTTATGCGGAATGTGAAACAACCTGAAAGGGCCACTGTGTCACACGATGCCTGTTGGCCTGAGCTGGATGAGTTTCTTCAGAGAGCAGCCCACCAGCTCCACATCTCCTGGTTCAACTTGCCCTTTTACTGACCTGTCCTTTGGCTTCAGTGCGTTACTCTGCATCTGAGCAACAGCTTTTTTGTTGTTTTTTGGTTTTTTTTTTTTTCCTGGTTAGGTGATGTTTCTGTGCCTGTTTTTGTGATTAGCTACTCCAGAAAGGCTGAAATAATTTCATACAAGAAAGCGTACAAGTGTGCAATAGGGGTGAAGGTGATCTTCACACATTGCTGCAAGCTGGTTAGTTATATTTTTCCTTTTCCTCTGAGAATGATACCTGGCTGTCTGTATGGTTTTCAGACAAATACATGGTCTGTGATGTGAGCTCAGGGAGTTTGGGCTGTGCCCTAGAACATAGAAACGATTAAGTTTAGTGGCTGGGAAGTGGTGCAAGGTGTATTTTGACTTAATTTGTCAACAACAGAAGTGCTGAGTAACTTGCAGCTGGATTTATCTTGTGTGCTCCCATGTCCCTGCTCTGCAAATTGTTAAAGTTTATTACAGGTATAACTTCTCATCCTTAGAGAGCCTGAGTTGGACTCTCAGTGTGGCAACCAGGATTTCTGTACGCAATGATGTCTGCAAGGGCAGTGATGGCATCGTAGTTCATGGAATCCTAATCATCACTGTACAGCCCAGGGGACACCTGGTTTGGGAGCCTGAGAGGAATTTAGCAATTTTATAAGCATTGCTGATGTGATGTTGTCCCAACTCCCAATTTACAGGTTCTTCCACATTGCTCTCAGTATTTCAGGGCATAAGCCCCTTGGGTAGTTCAGTCTTTTTTTTCAGGCTGCAGAGAGACAAGTAGGGGTGTAAAATTCCTCAGATTTCAGGTGAGATGTGGGTTTAGAAGTTGCATAAAATCCGTCGTCTTTTATGAAAGCCACAATATCTTCCTAGCTAGCTTCCGTGTAAAACAGCAGTGTTTGCTCTCCTATCAGAATATTCAGAAGGCTGTTTATTTGAACAAGCCTTGAATTTTCCTCAGAGAC
>NW_015090865.1:0-5697 GCF_001431845.1 Calidris pugnax | reverse complement strand
ATACTTTACCACCAAAACCTGACAGATAACAGCTCCTGCACCCATGCGTATTGAGCCCGCATGGAATGAGCAGGTTTAATACCTGTGTGCATGATGGTCTGAAACTCTCTAGTCCAAATATTTTTTCAGCTACAGTCTAGGATGAAATATAAGCCAATTTTGCCCTTCCACTGGGAGGGTAATTTCCCTGAATCCACTTTGCAATAGAACGTGGATGGGGGGCGGGGGGAGGAAGAACATGGTTCATAAGTGTGTTTATTTGTGGGACCTATCGTGAGTGCAGAGACCCGCTCGCTCGCCCCTGGGCTGATGATATACTTACTAACTTGAAGGCTTCGTACGTTTCACAGGGATATCCGAGGTATCCGGAGGGATAGAGGATACTTTCAAAATAAAACTCATGGCTGCGTGAGTGATGGCACCCCCCAATGACTGTAGTGTCTGTTGGAACAAAGTTTATGAGCATCCATGAAATAACCTCTTGCACAAGTGTTCCATTTGCCTTGCCATGGAAATAGCTGAGGCACAGGACAGAACAGCAGCCTGGTCTTGTAATAAATAGTCACCTGAATTTACACATTTTTAGGTGCAGTAGAAGTTACTGTTTTGCCTGTTTTATCCAGAGAACTGTATGCTAGTTATCCCAAGATTTCAAGTGAGATGCACTGATCTACTATGGTGTAATAGTCCCTTTTATGAAGGCAGCCCTGTGTATATATATATGTGTATGTATATATGAGATGTCACAGTGAGATGACCTTAATTGCAGTTTTAAAAGTCTTAATAGAGAAAAGAGAATCCACCAGCTTTCTGCCAACCTCCCCAAAGCCTGTGAGGAGAGAGAAATTTCAGGTGGAGAGGTGAGGCATGTGAAATCACCGAGTGCTTTTGCCTGATTCGTGCCTTGTAAGTGCTGGATGCTCTTTGCAGCATCTGCAGGAAACTGAAGGTGGTGGTGTCACGCCACAGGCTTGGTCATGACACTGGTCTGTCTCAGCCTAGAAAACCCCCTGCTGATGTTGTCAGGGTATTAGACTTGCAGAGTCCCTGTTCCCTGTCTTTTTGTGTTCTGCAGGTCCAATTTCAAATTTCAGAAGCAAAGCTTAAGCCTGTGTTTTACTTCCTGTCCCTACAGTGTTCTGATCCAACCTTTATTCTTTATTCTTATTTCCTTTCCTTGCTTATGAGTAAATAGGCAAAAAAACAATTTTGTTTTGTTCTTTTCTCCCAAACAAACAGTTATGTTTGGGAGAAAAAAAAAAATCACAGTTCACATTTCAGGATTGAACAAAAATAGAGTACTAGGCATATTGGGAATGTATGTTTACCTGCAATGACAGCTTCAAAATCACTTTGTTTCATCTCTTTAGTTAAATCGCTGCATCCAGGCATCACAGTTCCTCCGTTTGGGTAAAAGTCAAGGTGACCACTGGTGTTACGGATTCCAAGCCCTGAGATACAGGTGTGATGATGTCAGTGTCTTGGTGACCTGCCCATCCCTGCAGCTATTTATTTGCATGTGAACACTTACCTACAGCAGGAAAGTGAGGGGCATTGCTGTGAATAACATCAACAAAGTTTGCATCTGAAGGATCCAGTCTCACCTCCGGAGGAGTCCCTTCAAAATAGGGCCCAGCAGGGTCTAAGCCTGAAAACCCCCACATTTATTGGTTGAGGGAGGAAGAGAGAGAAGTGTTGCATGTATTAATATCTCTTTTGCCAACTAACAATATCACATGTTTAGTACTACACAAGCATACTGAATAATAATCATGTGAATTCTAAGCTAAACTGAAAAAATTGTAATAACATGCTTTTGTGAACCTTCCTGCAAACTTATTCCAAAAGAAGAAAAATATTTTCTAAAGCACTATATAATGGCATCGTATTACTACGAAGGAGGCACTTCATTACCTGTGAGTTTATTACTGGCCTGTAAAGCTTTAGGAATAGAAAAAACTAAAGATTCTTGATATGTTGCTTTGTCTTTGTGTAGGGCTTGATCTAACCCAGTGAACAACAGTGATATTACAAGCATTAACTATGTCCTTCCACTAAAGCTAATCAGAGAAAGAAGATGTAATAATTATCCTTGTTTCAGAGAAGCATAAAGTTTGCCTGCTCTCACACAAGGTGACTCCAGCACTAACAATAATTTAATTCCAGTCTACAGACTGGAATTGCAGTGTGTTACAATTTCTTTCCTTTAGGAAAATGCTATGTTAGCTTTAAGTGCTATGTCCCTTGGTGAACAGCCTACCTGTTATCCGCCCGATGCCTTGCATCCTTCTTCCCGCCTCTCCTGCAGTATGTGCTCCCAGACTGTGGCCAATTAAATGAATTTTGCCAAGGAGGTATCTGAAGTTGTTCTGATTATTAAGGTGATGGTGGTGGGAGACAAGAACACAGGCTTTAAATAGCAATCAAAGAGGATGTCTTACATTGTGGGCCTTTGGGAACATCTAGACTGACTTCCTGCATAGCAAGCAGGGTGTAAGTTCCTTGAGTTGATTATTATTTAAATTACACTAAGAGTTGATAGCAAATGATCTAATCTAGAATTTTAGATGCCTAGTGATGATGGATTCTCTGTTGTAGTGTTGGCATGTGGTTATCATAGTCAGTTACTGTTGGTGACAAAATGCAAACCTTCTTTCTCATTTGGATCAACCCCTAATCTCATCTGCCATCAAAATGATCTTACTTTTTATTTATTTACTCAATTATGGAGCCCTTTTATCATATGTCTATTCTCCATATGTCTGCTTAGAATATGTGATGGTGTCACTCAATAATATTTTCACTGACAGGCTTAGGTGGGGTGACACTCATTCTCCTCTTTGCCAAGTGCCACCTGTACAAGACCTGCACTGCTGAGATGTTACACGTGTTTTGAAGGTGGGAATGGAGATTAACCAGCATGCAGGTTGTATGCAGGGGTCACCTTTCTTCCAGGGATTTGGTGGGTTTTTTAGTGTCCAAAGACAACAAGGATTGGTTGCTAATTGTGTGAGGTTTTTACACCAGGCTGTGTTTTGTCATGCGTGTATCAAAATAAAAAAAAATCGGTAGTATTGGCCTGTCTGCCTTTATTGTTAGACAGCAGGTTCCTCTGAATACATTTTACAGTAGTACTTCCATTTACAATGCAACTTAACTTTTCCTAAAATCAGACTCTAAAAGTTTGTAAATTAGGGAAAAGAAAAGAAAGCCTAAGAATCATTTCTGCATTACTATTTTTTTTTTGTGTTCTGTAATGGAAGAAAGAGGCCTAGACTACAAATGGTGCATTTCATTAAATGAAAATCTGAACCCATATTCCAATGACCTGGGATTTGTGCACAAAAAAGAAAGATGTGGAGGCAAACGTGAGGCTAGAGATGAGTTTCATAGGTAGAAGCTGTAGATTTTACCCCAGAAGATTCTGGGGGAGTGTTTGATACTCAGGTGCTTGCAAAGTTGACACTTTGCTTTGTGGGCTCTGAGCTACCTCTTGCAGCCCTGTAAGATGAACACCTCCTGACCAGGATTAAGTCCATGGCCAGGCAGGATTCTGATTTTCAGCAGTTTCAAGTACTCATGAGTCTTTCTGAAGTCAGTGGGAAAAATGCTGATACTTTTAAACTTTGCAAGGGAGCGGTTCTGTGCTATGTGTTTAAATGCGAACACTTGCCTTCAGGAACATGAAGTTCACAACCAGAAGGCAACTGGGCAGTTTATCTTGCCTGTAGACAGCAAATATGGCATTATCAAGTGAGCCAGCTCCTGCTTGTTTCAATGATGCTAAGCTGAGATACTAATTACTTACAGCACACATATAAACAAAAGCTGGCAAAACTTGCCATCGCTGAACTCTTAGGCCTTGCCTCATTTCCATTGAATGCCTTCTTGCCTGTATCATCATATGGAAATGTTGCCACCTACTGGTCTTTAATTAATTGGCACCTCTTTTCTACCGCATTAGCTTAATTTGCGTCTTTTGTGGCTGTCAGAAGTCCTTACAGAGTTGATAATTAGTGTAATTAGCTCTTTCTCAACATTGTTCAGCTCTTCCTGAAGCATTGGCTGACCATACTGGACAAGGTTCAAAATCAAAGCAGCAGCATCATAACCCCACTACATCCACTTAAGAATAGTAGGTGGTAAAGCTGTGGCTTTTACCTGTAAGATTTTTAGGAAATAAGCAATCTCAGCCCCAAGCACACGGATGTTGTTCACTGCACTGACGTAGGTGCCTTTTGCACCGTCTTTCCAATCGACAGCAATGCAGTTGATGTTTTCTACCTCCAGTAACAGCTGATGTGGGAACACATAAAGCACAGTGTTTAAGGAAATAAAGTAACAAGCAGAGATTCAACAAATCAGAATAAACGTGAAAGGGTAATATAACAATGGAATTTCTCATTCTTTACTAAATGGGACTCTTCACTGTAGCCTGTACCACATTGAAACACACATCTTACAAAACAGACTATAACAAGCCATTAATCCTAAAAGTAGAAATTCTGAAAGACTGTAATAAAAATAGTTTATAAGCCATTTTTATACCTATTTGAAATAATTTGGGAAAGCTCACAACTGCACAGTAGCTCTTATGTATAATATATATCTTTCTTTGAGGTATGTTGGTAGTTTAACTGAATACTATAGGAAGTAAATTTATTTACCAAGTGCCATTAAAAGTGAGAAAGGCCTGGCAGACTGGAAAGTTTTGGAGCAGAATTGAAAGTTTCTATTTCAGCAAAGAAAGATAATGCATTGGTCACTTGGTACTGGTCACTGTCTTGCAGAGATCAGTGATTCTTCTACTGGAAGAGTCATATAATCAAAGTCTGCAGCTGTAGCTGTCTGTAGGTGGTAAAGCTGTGGCTTTTACCTGTAAGATTTTTAGGAAATAAGCAATCTCAGCCCCAAGCACACGGATGTTGTTCACTGCACTGACGTAGGTGCCTTTTGCACCGTCTTTCCAATCGACAGCAATGCAGTTGATGTTTTCTACCTCCAGTAACAGCTGATGTGGGAACACATAAAGCACAGTGTTTAAGGAAATAAAGTAACAAGCAGAGATTCAACAAATCAGAATAAACGTGAAAGGGTAATATAACAATGGAATTTCTCATTCTTTACTAAATGGGACTCTTCACTGTAGCCTGTACCACATTGAAACACACATCTTACAAAACAGACTATAACAAGCCATTAATCCTAAAAGTAGAAATTCTGAAAGACTGTAATAAAAATAGTTTATAAGCCATTTTTATACCTATTTGAAATAATTTGGGAAAGCTCACAACTGCACAGTAGCTCTTATGTATAATATATATCTTTCTTTGAGGTATGTTGGTAGTTTAACTGAATACTATAGGAAGTAAATTTATTTACCAAGTGCCATTAAAAGTGAGAAAGGCCTGGCAGACTGGAAAGGTTTGGAGCAGAGTTGAAAGTTTCTATTTCAGCAAAGAAAGATAATGCATTGGTCACTTTGGTACTGGTCACTGTCTTGCAGAGATCAGTGATTCTTCTACTGGAAGAGTCATATAATCAAAGTCTGCAGATGTAGCTGTCTGTGACTAAGGCTTAGTTATGGTTTGGGAAAGAATAAGGAATAAAAGCAAAAATTAATCTATGGTAAATGGCTGAAAGTGAATGACAAGGAAAACAGAAGCTTGAAGTGACAGTGCCTTGAATCCTGGATTC
>NW_015090864.1:16416817-16422543 GCF_001431845.1 Calidris pugnax | reverse complement strand
AGTTCATGCAGAAAGGCCAGTGAGAAGGGCCGTGCACCCTGCTTGTAGGCCCAACAGCCCAGGGAAGTGCTTGAGGTCTCTGCCATAATGCTGGGCACGCGCCTCAGGTGTAAAACCAGTGTTTCTGCAGAGAAAGGTGCTGAAATGTCTGATGCCTCCACCTGGGTAAGGAAGATGACTTCAGTATAGACAGTAGGTTGCAATGAGTGCCCAGACCTTTCTCCTGGAGAAAAGGTAAGCACCTGCAAAAGATGTGCACAGGTTGATGATATGTTGTGTCAGATGGCCGAGTTGCAGGAAACAGTTAAAAGGCTGTGCAGTATTAGAGGGGCCGAGACAGAGAGACATAAGTGGTTTCAGAACCATGCTGCTGTGAATGAGGCACCTTGGACCCTGGTGATGCACAAAAGCAGGACTTTGCTTGACTCCCCACCCTCCAGCATTACAATCAAAACCAGATGTGAAGCTTTAACAGCTGCAGACACCCACAAGCAAGGTCTGCCCAAGGAAACTCTACCACCAGCAGAGAGTGGCTACTGCAAAAAGAAATGATGAGTGCTTGTGGTGGGCAGCTTTCTGTTAATGGCACTGAGGCACCCACCTGCCAGCCTGACAGAATCACCAGATGTGAAGCTTTAACAGCTGCAGACACCCACAAGCAAGGTCTGCCCAAGGAAACTCTACCACCAGCAGAGAGTGGCTACTGCAAAAAGAAATGATGAGTGCTTGTGGTGGGCAGCTTTCTGTTAATGGCACTGAGGCACCCACCTGCCAGCCTGACAGAATCACGAGAGATATGCTGCCTTCCAGGAGCTAAGGTCCAAGATGTTGTTGAAGGGGTGCCACAACTTGTCAAGAGAACAGACTGTTATCCATTGCTTGTCTTTCATGCAGGCATGGATGACACTGCAAGCCAGAACCTGGGCAGAATCAAGGAATACTACAAAGTGTTAAAAGAAGTTCCTTCATCCTAGGTTTCCTGCAGCAGGGCCTCTGATGTAAAATCCCATTCAGCAGTTTATTTGAATGGTACAGCAGCATGGACAGCTCAAGCTTTGTGCCTCTGTGGAGGGACCCCAAACAAAGAAATTCCCCGGGCAATTATACCCTTACAATCGAAGTTCCCACCCCTCATGCAACAGTTCAGACCAATAGCAATATTTAGGTCTGGGGTCTTCTTCTTCCTCATTGGATCCTTTCTCTGTCTCTCCAAGGGCTGTTCCTTCTCTTCTCTTAATCATTGCTGATGGTTGCCGCTTCCTTATCTTCTGGCTTAAAAGGGCGCTGGGGCCTTTTTTTACTTAACTAGGTAAAAGTTCAACATATCTAGGTGAAAATTCACAGCTTGTGGTCTGTAGCTTCAGCAAAATGCTCATGTAAGCTCTTGATTGTGCGAACACCACAATTCAATTATAGTTAACTCTAAATGCTAAATGACTAGGCTAAAGTCTTATCTGGTCACAGACCACTTTGTTAATATTCCTTAACAAAAGCCCTGGGGGTGCAAGTAACGGTATCTGTGCCCACGTTATCTTTTCTTCCATTTTACCTGTTAGAGGACAGAGTGCAGCCAGGAATAGACATATAATGCAAATCAACTTAGGCCTTCATGGCTGGTGCTGTCCTGAGGGTTTTGGCCTTTATGACAGATGGACATTCTTTGATGACTGTAGTCTGAATTCTTTTGGTAGACATCCACTGACTCTACTGGGAGAAGGGAAGGGTAAATCAAAACCTTTGGGACTTGTGTCATTTTGACCTTGCTTGCTGAAAAGTACTGTGGATTTATAAGGAAGACTATAGACAGAAAGAGGGATAAAGTGTCATTTGGTGATTAGGTCCATTTTAAGACTTTGCTGGTGGGCTCTCACCTAGCTGATAGGTTCACGGCCTCCAGCAGTGAATCCAGAAGCTAAGGGTAGGTGGCTGTAGTCCCCCAGCACGATGAGGAGGCAGGAGCCTCAGAAGGCTGAACAACAACAAATGCAGAGATTAAGGAGTGGGAAGAAGCCCTACCTACCAATAAACAAGAGGAAATGACAACTCTGGGTGGCACCGATCATCTCCTGTTTTACATACCTAACCTCAGGCTGCAGATGGGTACTTCTGTGTATCTGGAATTAAAAAGAAGGGAACAGCAACCAGGTAAAGAGGTGCCACCTTCTTCAATAGCATCTTATTGGTTACAGCCCCTATCCAGGAAGGGTAGAGCATGGCTATGAGTCCCTTCAGCTGAGTGACTGCATAAGGAGAATGAAGAGGACACCAAGAGGGCAAACAGAAATGAACTTGGCTTTGCAGCCTAGAGGCTAGGGTGGTCATTTGGGAGGTGGAAATGATTGATTCTGGTTCCCAGTCAAGACTAAGAGTTTTATCTGAAACAGCTGCTGACTCAAATAGCGAAATAATTCATGGCAGAAGGTACAAAACCTTCTTAGTGATTCCCTGATGCCTAGAGGAGTGTTGTAGGGCAGATGAGTCAGAACGTTGTTGTGGTGAACAATTTATTAGCTCTGGCTAATGGCTGAAAACGGGTGTCCCCATCTTCAGTGCCAACCAGAACAAAGCTGAATGAATGTCATCAGTGCTATGTTTTGAAATGGCCCTCTAGTGTTGGTTGAGAGAGGTGTGCTCTGGGCCTGCCAAACCAGATTGAATTTGCAGGAGTGTCTCGTGTGCCTATCTAGAACCTTGTTGGATTGCCTGAAACCTGTTGCTTACTTTTCAGCCCATAGCACTTTTGGGTGTGAACAGGATAGCAACAACAGGAGCTCAGGCATCTTTTGAGTTAAAGAAGTTGAAGATAGAGGAATCTTGTCAGTTCACCTCCTGGATCAGATGACTGCTGGGTGAGCAAGTTTGGGTTTGTTGGGTTTTTTTAAATTAATTTTGTCTTTTAAGTACCTGACATCCATTGAAATCCTGAGGTAGCTCTTGAAACCTGCATTTGGATCCAGTTTGTGTTGTCTTCTTGTTAACAGTGGGAGAAGAACTCATGCTTTATAAGATGTTTTAAATAAGAAAACAATAATTATCTGTGTTGGAGTTTCAGCGTGGAGTATAGAAAATAAAAGGGTAACTGCATGCAGGTATCTACATCATGAATGTCTTTTTTAGGCAAGTCAAATTTGTTCTACTCTTATTACTAATGGGTTTTGGAGGCTCAGTTCAAATTTCCTGCTTTCATAGAACTGCTGACTAGCTTTAACTTTAGGTGTCCCTGCTTGAGCAGTGGAACCAGATTATCTCCTGAACCATTCTGTGATTCTATGGAAACTTGCATTTCCCACATCTTTTGTTGACAAGCCACTTAGACATGTTTGCAGGGAAGCAAGAAAACAGGGAGGCAAGCCCAGAGGTGAGCAGAAAAGTCATCCATAGTCTTTATCCTGCACTGTCATTCACCTGTTTGTTCCTTGTGTTGGAGATAGACAGTGCCGTTAAGAATTATAAATAAATGCTGGAGGTGTACCCTAACATGCAAAAGCCTGAGGTGGATCTTCGTTTACTTTGCTAGGAGCTTATAACACATAATAAATTTTAGGAATTCTTTTTTTAGTGAGAAGGTCTGTCTCAGTCTGCCTCTGCAAAGGTATCTCTACAGTGGAGTATTTATCTACCTGTTTAGTTACATGTTCATTGACTGCTTTTTTTTTTCTTAAACTGTAAATATGAATGTATGTAGTTGGTGTGTCTGAGATCCTGCAAGTGGATTCTTTAATTCCTTTGACTTTAGTTATCTCTCTGTTGGCTAACATTAGCCATTTGCACTTAACAAGCTGGTGTATGTGTGAGGGGGATGTACACATTTTATGTGTGAATGTATATGAAGTTTCTTAAAATAGTGAAATAGGATATTGCTGTCTACAAGACTGGCAAAGCAACCTGTACATTTGCGCAGTTAGAAACTCCCTTCAGTAACACACATGTGTATTTAAACAGAGTCAAATCGTTGTCTCATCACTTGCACAAGACCCTTATGAATTGCCAGAAGATGCAATTTCTGGGAAAGCTTGTTTGCTGTCTGTAAACCTGTAACAGCCTGCCAATCTGCAAAGGCTGATACATGCTCTTGAGCTGGGTGCTGTTAATAGGTCTATAGGAACCAGGAAGAAAAACAGCTTTTCTTAAATAAACAGTTTTGAGTTGATTGAGCTGTTAGTTGAGGCCTCAGGCTACAATTTGTTAACGGTCAAATAAAGAGATGATGTTGTACTTATTATTGTTTTTGGTTACAGGCTAGATTTACAATTACACAATTTATTTTTGCATTAATAATTGTAATTGTTCAATAGTTTTATGCTGGGGAGAAGTATAAATTATCTGCTCTTGAATACTAAGGAAATTCGGCGAGGCGTGCAGCTGCAGTGATGGTGAATCCTGTGGCTGAGTGCTGGATCGAGGTGAGCAGCAGGGTTCCTGGAGCCTGGGAAACCTGAGGAACAGCAGAGTCCAGAAGCAACCACGGGAGATTTAAACAGCCTTAGGGAGCACTGGCAACCAGGAGCTCTGCAAATAGGGATCGAGAGGGTGCAGTGGTTTGCAGTTCATGCAGAAAGGCCAGTGAGAAAGGTTGGGTTTTTTTAAATTAATTTTGTCTTTTAAGTACCTGACATCCATTGAAATCCTGAGGTAGCTCTTGAAACCTGCATTTGGATCCAGTTTGTGTTGTCTTCCTGTTAACAGTGGGAGAAGAACTCATGCTTTATAAGATGTTTTAAATTGGAAAACAACTTTTACTTAACTGGGTAAAAGTTCAAAATATCTAGGTGAAAATTCACAGCTTGTGGTCTGTAGCTTCAGCAAAATGATCATGTAAGTTCTTGATTGTGCGAACACCACAATTCAATTATAGTTAACTCTAAATGCTAAATGACTAGGCTAAAGTCTTATCTGGTCACAGACCACTTTGTTAATATTCCTTAACAAAAGCCCTGGGGGTGCAAGTAACGGTATCTGTGCCCACGTTATCTTTTCTTCCATTTTACCTGTTAGAGGACAGAGTGCAGCCAGGAATAGACATATAATGCAAATCAACTTAGGCCTTCATGGCTGGTGCTGTCCTGAGGGTTTTGGCCTTTATGACAGATGGACATTCTTTGATGACTGTAGCCTATTAGGGAGGGATGGGATCCACCTGTCTAGAAAAGGCAAGGCAATCTTTGGCAGCAGGCTCACCAACTTGGTGAGGTGGGCTTTAAACTGAAGGACTCAGGGGCAGGGTCCAAAGTGGCAATGCTCACACCACTGCAACCAACTGGGGAATAAGCAAGGCCAACCAGAGCAGCAACAAATGTTCCTTAGTTGTCTCCCAAGATGAGCGCCAGAAGACCAACCAGCTCAACTGCAAGTGTACCAATACACACAGCCCGAGGAATAAAGAGGAGGAACTGGAGCTCTGTGCCCGGTCAGAAAGTTATGATATCATAGGAATAATTGAAGCATCGTGGGACAACTCACATGACTGGAGTATCACAATGGATGGCTCTAGGTTGTTTTGTTAAGACACATAGGGAAGAAGAGGAGGAGGAGTTACACTCTATGTTGAGGAGAACCTTGAATGTATAGAGTCAACTATGGCGATTGCAGAAGCCCTCTTGAATGCTTCTGGGTCAAGATCAGAAGGGCCATTTCCAAGGGGGGTCTTACCATAGGTGTCTGCTACCAACCTCCCAACCAAGCCAATAAGGCCAATGAAGCAATATTTAGGTCACTTAAGCAAGCTC
>NW_015090864.1:16407583-16416762 GCF_001431845.1 Calidris pugnax | reverse complement strand
GAACGCCAGGCTGCAGGGTGTGTTGGACTTGGAGAGATGCTTTCCATCACTGTTACTGCACAAAGCTCCGGCGTACCACACTGCTGGGATTTCTGTGGCTTGCCCAGTGCAATCACTAAACCTCGTTTCAGTGTCTTTCATTTCTCCAGCTCTCACTCCCGTCTTGTCAAGCTGTTTAGTGAGACAGCAAACAGAGCAAGCTGCCCATCACCACTGTCTATGTTTTGCTGCCAGGCAGAAGAATAATCCTCAGCGTCAAAGTAATGACTGCAGCAGATTCAGGAAAAACAGGAAAGAAGAAGTCTAGGTTGTCCAGTCGCTGGTACCAAAACTGTGAGCTGCCTGCATGCTCCTCTGTTGCCGTGGGCTCGCTGAGGTTATCCTGTGGCCAAGGGATGGTGGGCACAGCACAGCCCAAGGGCCACCCTGGGCACACAGCACCAGCTCACTGCTCTGTGATCTCTTAACTCCTCGACAGGCAGTGGTCTCCTGCTCCAGATCACTACACCTTCACTTCTTAATTTTGCAGCCTCTTTCTTAGCACGCAGAAGCTAGCTCTGGTTTAATACTGTAACATCAGTCTAATAATTTCCACTATATACCATGGAAGTCCCTTCCCTAGGCCGGTTCTCTGTTACCCAAGGATAACATTCATCTTGTTTACTACTGGGAGTTCAAGACACAAGATCCCAAACGCAAACTCCAAAATTACTTGTAATCCCAGGTCTCCACTCCAGGTTAGCTTTCAGGAGACACCTGTGCACATCACAGTCTTCCTACCAGCTGTGCTCTTAACTCCTGCCATACCTCACCCTTCCCCTTGCACAGGCCTGACACTTGCCCGACACCCTCCGGCTGCCCCCAGTGAGTTTGTTCAGCTCATTAGACATTAGTTGTGCCATGGGAGGTTTAGATTGGATATTTGGAAAAAATTCTTCACTGACGGCATTGTCAAGGATTGGGACAAGCTGCCCAGGGACGTGATTGCATCACCGTCACCGTGGGTATTTCAAGGACAGGTAGACAGGCTGCTGAGGGACATGGTTTATTGGCATACTTGGCACTGTTAGGTTCACAGTTGGACTTGATGATCTTAAAGGTCTTTTCCAAGGTAAATGATTCTATGTAATTTACTGTACTGTTAGATAAGACAGAGATTTTAATCTTGTCCTGCTGTAAGACCTGATTTAATCAGAATTCACTACTTCATTGAAGTACTTCTGAACTTTATTTGGGGTCACTGATTTATCTCATGACTCATTTGTTTTTTGCTCTTTGGAAGGGGTTAATATTTTCATCACATTTTAGCATGCGTATTTGAGTCAGAAACCTCACAGAAACCTATATAAACAACTTGCAAACACTCCGCCTATTAGTACACCCCACTGGGATGATATAAGGTAAGAGTTACATCGCTCACCAGATAATGCTATAGATGCCAAAGATGTATTTTATGTTATAATTTGAAGGTCCTTATTTTTCTATTATATTGGTAATTAAGTGCTAACTTAGAAACTATGCTTAAAAGTACCTTTGTGATAAGAGTATCTGTGCTGGGCTTTGCAGTTCTAGGTTATCAATGAAATTAAAATATGAAATAGAAAGAAAACATAGAAATTATAGACAATTTTGAAAGAACTGAAAGAAATCGATTTTTATAGCATTTTCAAATTTATATTATTGATAAAATAGACTTCATTCCTAGAAAGGCAGATTCTGGTCTCCTTATTTTTGCTGGTCTCCCTATTTTTTAACTTTTTCTATCTTAGTTAATGGAACCAAGAAGTAATTTTTCAAGGTGTGAATCTGAGCAGTTGTTTTTAGTTTCACATTTCAAAGCAAACCTCCAAGAAATGGTAACTATGAATGATGTGTGGGGCTGCAAAACAGCCTCATTTCTGCGTAACTGCCATCAGTCAATAACTGAGAAGGGCTCTTTGGGACCTGCTGTGATATCACTGAGATGAGAATCTATCACCAGTGCCAAGAATCCCTCAAATCCCTTTCAACATGAATCTTCTCCTCTTTGTGGGTTGAAGCGAGTCCAGGAGGAGTGGAGGGTTCTGAGGTGGGCATCCTAGTGAGTTCTAATTAATTGAATTGAACTGACTTTTATCTCACGAATTCCCATCCCAGAATTACGGGAAAAAAAATCAGCTTTAAATTCTGTATTGAGGTATTTAATTTCATCCCAACCCTTTTTTTTTTTTCCATCTAATTTGTTGAATAAATTCACTTTTTTTTTTTTGGAGTTGCTTCACAGCAAAAACATTCCCTGTGAAGCTGCAAATGAGGTGAATGGCCAGTCATTCATATGGTTGTAGTGGGGCTGTCTGGAGACTGCACACTGTCAGGAAGACAGAGATCTTGTAGCTTTTTGGTGGCTTTGAGCGTGGTGTGTGAGGGTTAACCTCTGATTTAGACAAAAGCTAGAGTAGCCTCAGATGCAGCAAAGCAGAGCTCTGAATAAGGTTTTTCTTTCCAGGCACTTCCCCAGCATGTGAAAGAGGCATCTTTTGTTCCTTCAGTTACTTGATTGTCTGTTGCCTGTTTCCAGGTAATGTGCAAACTCTGTTAATTTGCAAACTCTGTTTGGGAGATCTGCTTTATAGATAGAGAGGATAGAGCTGAAAGTGTGCCTTGGTCAATGCACAATGCACTTCTGTAGACAAGAAGAAAAGCAGGACTGATCCAGGGAGAGGATCAAGAGTAGATCAGCTGGTGGCAGGAGTAGCAGAGGTTAACAGAAAAAAATGGAACTGTCTGTGAATGAGGGAGTCTGGGGAATTAGTCGGAGATTTTCCTCTAAAAGTAGAAACGACCAGAAAAAATACCACGCAGCTCTGGTCACTTGTGGGGAGTGCCATTTCTCATCCCAAGCAGCAGTAGATCATTCAAGATTAATCAAGCTCTGAACAAGTATATGGGTTTGTGGGAAGTTCACCTTTTAACCTAATCTAATGCTAAATGTGGAATTGGTTTGAGCTGGCTGACACTTGTACCTGTATTGTACAGCCCAGGAGATGGAGATCGAGACTGCAGATGAAATTGCTATTGTGGGAATAGGATGCAACTTTCCTGGAGGTAAGTTTTGGGTAAAAGCAAAGCAGGCTGCTAAGTGATCCTTGATTTATTATCATTTATTAACGTTGAAATGGAGGAAAACAACATGTTCCTCCCTTACTTTTGTAGAATTCATTGCTTTGCTACATGTAGGATCTTCTTAAAAGGTCCTGCCGTGGTGGACACTAATTGGTTCAAATGTGTCCTCTGATGGAGGGACCTGCAGTGCTGCCTGTGGGCAGGGCATCGAGCTGCACACATGGAACTGATAGACGTGAAGTGGATGGGGGCGGGAGGATTTGAGCACTGTCTGGGTGACCGTGCGTTGTTGCAGGACTATGTGTCCATGGGGACAGGAGGGATCAAGGGCTGACAATATCACCAGCTCTGCCTGTGATACGAATAGGCTGGGTCTCACTAAAGAAGCTCTGTCTCTAGTCAGGTTCCGCTCTTACAAATACAAACCTAAATACTGCCTCTTGTACAAGGTGGGAAGCTGAATTCAGAAAAGGACTGGCATTAGCTGCAGTAATAAAAGACAGCAGCCTGTATTACAGTAGTCTCATATTCACAATCTTAGTTACAATCAGGCCCTATGACAGTGACAGATGACTTTATATTCTGAGGTTAGATGCTTGACTGAGATTAGATGGGTGGAGAAGTTCCACAATCTGGTTGTGAGAGATTTCTGGGTTCTGGCTGCTGCTGTGGAACTCTCCATGCTCTTTACATTAGATAGATGCAGATTTTAAAAATCCAGAAATAACCTAGGGCGTGGAATACAGCTCTGTCCTTGCAAGCTGAGGTTCACCCAAAAGGGATTCTCTGCCCTCAGCACATTTCAGTTCCTGGCTTCATTTTGTACAAGATTCAATAGGTGTATATGGTGCAGCAGTAACTACATGAGTGGTTCTGAATCTAGTCAAGTGCTAGTAAATACGCAGCAGCGGTCTCTTGCCTAAACATTAAATACCAGTTTGGTCAGCAAGGGACTGTTTCCAGAGTGAGTGGGGCTGCGGCCAGTACGTATCTTGGGTGAAGTGGAAGCTGGGAGGAGGAGGAGAGATGTGGGCCACTGTGTGGATGCCATGCTCATTGGTTTCAGGGCTAAGAGGTGGGCCTAGACATACCCTCAGTGCCTGGAGCTGAATCTCTGGATCTCAGCCAGGGAGGACAGGGTTCCTCACAATCAATTAGGGAGGTCTTTGCCACTGTCAGCATTGAATATACACAACACATACTTTTATGTTTGATTTAGGTGCCCTTCTAGTGCTAGGGAGCAAGGATAATGCCTCTGGCATCTTCCTGGTATTTGTATCTGTGTCTTTTTCAAAGAGCTAATGTCCAGAGATGATCTTTTGCTGCCAGTGGAGTTGGCTGAGAGTGGTGCTGTACAGATACAGAAAGACCTCATCGTACCCGTGTGGTCATTGAGGACATGGTGCATGTATATAGTAGATGCAGTGACACGGTAGGGAAATGGGGACAGCAGAAAGTTAAGGATTTTGTGGGGTTCCTTTGCTTTTAGGTAAGCAGTGAAGGGATCTGTCATGCCTTTCCGTTTTCCTCTCACCAAAGAATGACCATTTCTTTCTCTGGTGATTCTACTTGAGCAACCTAGATTAAGGAACGTTGGGAGTTCCTTGTAAGTAAGCGTGCGTGGGGAGGAGGAGCACATAACTTAATCTACTTTAAAACCTTTGTACAACAGGTGAAGGAATTGAAAATTTCTGGAAAGTCCTGGAGGAAGGCATAAACTGCACAGTAGATATCCCCCCTGAGAGATTCAATACTGAAGAGTGGTATGATCCAGATGATAACAAGCCAGGAAAAATACGTACAACGCGAGCTGCTCTTCTCAATGAGTGAGTCTGTTACTATGGGGTGCCACTGATTTTTTTGGCATTTAGACTAACAGCTCCAGCCTTTCAGAGGGTGCAAGGCACAGGGAGAGCTTATAAATAGGACTTGGGAACTGCCTTTCTTTTATCTCACATGATGAACATGCCGTTGTCAAACTGCAGGAATTTGTGGTGTGTGACACTGATGAACAACTAATGTTAGATATTGGATTTCCCGCTTAAATCAAGAAAGGACAGCAGGCCAATACAAATCTGACCTTGGAATACAAGATTAAGCCTGGGATTGGTTGTTTGTAGTAGGTTGGGCTTTCTTTCAAGACTTTTTAAAGATAAACACACACATACACATATAAAATATTTTGAATTTATTGCTAGAGAAGTATGGGTATCTCTTGGAAACATCTGAGCTGATTCTCTACTTACTGGTTTTAAAATGTAAAGCATCTGTCTGTTTGGCCTTAAATAATTTAGAAGACAATATGTTCAAAACATGTTGGCTAATATCATGTTACAGCAGAGGGAGCCTCATTCTGCAAATTTTCATAATCTGAGGAGTCCTGTTGGTACTAGTGGGGTAACCATATGAATAAAAGTTTTTAGGAGTGGGCTCATAACTCTGAAATGCAGAATAGTTGATAAAAATACGTATTTATGGTGGGACATACAGCATCCTTGGCCTATGAACATTTTCTTCTGAATTTCCTAAATGGGAACTGTGGCCTAAACACCAGTTACTGCTTTGCTTTTCATGAAATTGGAAAAAGTGCATACTTAGAGTCTCAAAGTATTGTACCATTTTCCGGTCTGTGTATTTTAGATTTAATTCGTTTGACAACCAGCTGTTTGGGATTAATGATATGGAAGCTGAACGCATGGATCCACAACAGAAGTTATTGGTGGAATGCACATACAAAGCCCTGGAGGATGCAGGAGTCCCCGTAGAAGCTATCAGTGGCACCAAAACAGGTGTTTTTATTGGTAAGATGAAAATGTCATGGTGAAGAAAGTATGTTTGAACCTCACAAAAATTGGAGCACTCCTTCATAAACTTTACATCCCTATCTAGCACTGGAGATTTAAGGCTACTGTGCTGTGACACTACTGGTTATTTTTGGTAAGGATTACTAGGCTGCCCCAGAAGTTCATGATATAATTAATGTATCTATTTAGATGTTCCTCTTAGTGTCTTCAGGCACTGAAGCCCAACTGGGAGACAGTTAAACTGTCTACCTAACCCAACCCTTCCCAGGAGTGGTACTCTCAAGCCAAGCCTACTCTTGTTTCCAGTATACTGTTTCCCAGTAGAACACCGGTTAAGGTGTTGTGGGGGTTAAGATCCTTTCAAACCAGCAGAAATCCTCATGGAGTTATTAGTATGCTACCAAGGTGGACTTGTCTAGCTGCCTACCTCAGTACCTGGAAAAGGTATAGAGAAAATTATACCGTGTGCTGTTGAAAGACATTTAAAGGGCAATGCAATCCTCAGGCACGGTCAACATGGGTTCACAACAGGAAAGCTCTATTTAATCTGATATCCTTCTACAGTAAGGTCACCCTCATCCACCCTTGTGGATGAAGAGAAGGTGGTGGATGTGCTTTTTCTGGATTTCAGTAAGGCTTTTCATCATGGCATTCTTCTGGAAAAGTCCAACTGTTAGAGGGAGATAGCTAGATTGGGGCATTGTGTAATCCTCAGTGGCATGAAATTTAACAAGAGCAAATGCTGGATTCTGCACCCAGGATGAAGTAACACCAGACACAGGTCTCAATGGGGAGGAGTGGCTGGAGAGCAGCCCTGAAGAGAGGGATCTGGTGCATAAAATACAGTTTAACCAGCTGGTCAAAAGGGTGATTATTCTGCTGTATTTAGCATTGGTGCAGCCTCGCCTTGAGCATTCTGTGCAGTTCTAGGCCTCACAATTTAAAAAGGAGACAATCAGAGGAGGGCAGGAAAGCTGGTGAAAGAGTTGGAAGGCATATCCTATGAGGAGCATCAAAGGACATTGTAGGTCCCTTCCAACTGAACTATTCTGTTCTGTTCTATTAGAATAGAAACCCAAAACATGCTATCATGTTTAAAGCTGTACATCCCTTCTGTTTGCTTGGGTTAACGTGACATGTGTTTGATATTTTTGCAGGTCTTATGAATCGAGACTATGAACTTGTAACAAGCAAATCAGTGAATGAAATAAATCATTACGATGGTACTGGAGCAGCAATGAGCATTGCTGCTAACAGGGTCTCATTTACATTTAATCTGACTGGACCATCACTGACGATTGACACTGCATGTTCATCTTTTCTTTTTGCTCTGCACTACGCCTTGCAAGCAATTAAATCAGGTAATGGGACTGCAGAGAAGCTGGACAATGCAATTAGGATTGCTGTTGTTTCTGTCTATCATCTTGGACATCTCAACATGAGCATGTTTCCATTTTACTCCAGGAGATTGTGAGGCAGCAATCTGTGCTGGAGTGAACTGCCTAATAGAACCCAGCACCTTTGTATCCCTAAGTAAAGCAAAAATGATCTCTCCTGAGGGAATGAGCAAACCCTTCTCCAAAAAGGCAGACGGCTATGGAAGGGGAGAAGGCTGTGGTGTTGTTTTCCTCAAGCCCCTGAAAAAGGTAAGACTGCTTGTGAAGCAGCCTAAAGTAAGACTGGTTGCTTTCCTGAATTTTGTGTCTCCAATTCTCATAGTTACTCCAGAAAAGATTTTCCAGTTCAGTCTTCAGATTAATGAAGCACTTATTAAGCATTAGGCATTTATGCGCTTCCCCTACCGCGGGGAAGGGATCACACATTTAAAAGTTAGTATTAGTATAGTTGGTCTGTTCTTTGTTTTGTTGTTATGTTTTGTTGTGTTTTCTGCTATACAGAGAAAGCATGAGATTATTAAAGATAGTTGTGCCTTTTTATGCAACAGGCAAAGGAAGACTACAGCAAAATCTGGGGTGTTATCAACATCAGTGCAGTAAATCAGAACGGTAGGTCCATTACTCCGATCACAAGACCGTCTCGGATAGAGCAAGAGAAGTTACTGCGCAGCATTTATGAAAGTCGTGTGGATCCCTCAGTTGTGCAGTACATCGAAGCACACGGCACAGGAACTGCCGCTGGAGATCCTACTGAAGCTGAAAGCCTAGGTAGTGTCGTTTGTAAAAACAGGTCTTCACAAGTTTCCACTCTGAAAATAGGTTCAGTGAAAGGAAACATTGGCCACACAGAATCAGCTGCTGGAGCAGCAGGGTTAATCAAAGTGCTTCTGATGATGCATCATGGAAAGATTGTTCCCTCCTTGCATTACTCCAAGGAGATGAGCAGCATCGATACAGAGAGATTAAATCTTGCAATTCCCACAAGCGTAGAGCCCTGGGAAGAATCCAGGGAGTACGGAAGGGTCGCTGGCATCAACTGCTTTGGATTTGGAGGAACCAATGCTCACGTTGTAGTCAGGCAGATGAAGCAGGTAGAGTCTCTTCCGGCCTTTAAGAGGCCCCTTGAATTAGTTCTTCTGTCGGCAGCATCAAGTAAGTCCCTTCAGATGACAATGGCCGACACAGCCGACCAGCTGAGCACAAGAAAGTCTGTCACCCTCCCAAGCCTGGCCTATACGTCCGCCTGCAGAAGAAGCCACGCCAGCTATAGGTACCGAAAAGCCTTTGTCACAAATTCTCTCCAGCACTTGCAGCAAGCGGTTACGTCAGCAGCGAGCACAGAACCTGCCCCGTGGAAGGTGGAACCACAGCTGGTGTTTGTGTTCTGTGGCAACGGCGTCACGCTGAAGGAGTTCAGTGAGGCCCTGCTGAGCTCAGAGCCCGTGTTCAGAGACAAGTGCAAGGAAATAGAAGCGCTTTTTCAGAAGCACGCTCCCATCAGCCTCCTGCCACCAAAAGGTCACAGCCCAAAGGATCTGCTGAATCCAGAGCTCTCCCAGCCCTTGCTTTTTACCCTGCAGGTTGCCACAGCTTCCCTTCTGAAATACTGGGGCATCAAACCAGTCTCTGCTGTTGGCCACTCGGTAGGGGAAATTGCTGCTGCGCATTTTGCTGGGTACCTTTCCCTGGCAGATGCAGTCAAAGTGATTTATCACCGGAGCCGGCTGCAGGCAAAGCCTGCCGGAGGCAGAATGTTGGTGGTTGGCAACATCCCTGTTCAAGAGATTGCTGACTGTCTGCCTCGCTACTCAGGAAAGGTGTGCATCGCAGCCTTCAACAGCCCCGTCTCCTGCACCTTGTCTGGGAATTCAGACTC
>NW_015090864.1:16368205-16406941 GCF_001431845.1 Calidris pugnax | reverse complement strand
TTCTTAAAGATGTGGTGATAGTGTGTGGCAATCGACAGTCTGAATGTATGCAGAATATCACTGGAATTGATGATGAAAATGTCAGCTTTCATATCCTTACAGTTGCCAGCCTTTTCCAGAAGGCATCTCTAAAGGACTTGCAAAAGACTGTGCATGCGTGGATCAACTCCATGGACATGAAACGGTTTAGACAACTCTCAGGTTCTGTTTTTCAGCAGACCGAGAACTTTGAAAGGATTAACTCTGTAACGTCTTATTTTACCTGCAAATCTGTCCCACTTGCTGTACTGAGAATGCAGAGGGACATCACCATGCTTTCAGATATACCGTTTTATGAATCCCAGAAGCAGTTGTTTAAGCAGAATGGTGTTTATGTAGTAGTTGGAGGGCTCACTGGACTTGGCTTTGAAACAGTGAAATTCATTGCGGAGAATGGAGGGGGGTGTATTGCAATACTCTCCAGGAAAAGTCCAAGCAAAGAGAAGCAAGATGAGCTGAAGGCTCTGGAGCAGCGGTATAAGGGGAGCAAAGTAGTGTTTGTGCAGTGTGATGTGACTTCGACCAGTGATGCTGAGAAAGCTTTCCGGACCATTGCAAACATCTCTGCAGGGAGTCCAGTCAAAGGAGTATTTCAAAGTGCTGTTGTTTTACACGATGGCCATGTTGAAACTCTGACCTTGGCTGACTTTCAGAAAGTGCTGAGCCCCAAAGTAGCAGGGACCCTAAATCTTCATTGGGCTACCAGAGGCCAGGAGCTTGACTACTTTGTGTGCTATTCCTCTGTAACTTCCTTTCTGGGAAATTCCACCCAGGCAAACTACGCAGCTGCCAACTCTTTCTTGGATGTCTTCTGCCTCTACAGGAGGAACTGTGGGCTTGCAGGTCAAGCCATTAACTGGGGTGCACTGAACCTTGGCATACTGCTCAATCAAACCCATATTCAGAATGTTCTGGAATCCAAGGGCATAGACATTCTGCAAGTGGATGAAATTCATGACTATCTCAGGAAGAGCTTACTTCTGAATAAGCCACAGCAAGCTGTCGTCAAATTAAACTTTCAGACTTTATCGACTCATGTTTTTACTCGGATTGTTTCACTCAAAAGCCGCTTTGTGTCACTTATGTCAGAAGAATTAAGGAGTAAGATTGAAACCTCTGAGGAAACTCAAGTCCAGGATACTGCCTTAATCAAATCTGAAGACTATATCATCTCACTGGTGAGTGACCTCACCAGGCTGAAGCCAGATGAACTAACCATGAATACGCCGCTTTCATCATTGGGCATGGACTCTATGTTAGCTATGACAATTCAGAACCGTGTCTTTCGAGAGAGAAAGGTGGACATACCTCTTCTGAAACTGCTTGATCCTCACACAACTCTGTCAAATTTAGTGCTAGTTTTAGAAGAAACAAGCAATGCAAATGGGACAGTTGTGGAAAAAAAGGCTGTAGATGGAAGTGCAGAAAATGGGAGTTGGCTCTAGGACTCTTCTCATTGAGGAGCTCTGTAACTTTGAAGACACCTGGATGGACCCTTTGTAGTATCTCAGAATACGTCACTGCAGACAGAGCAGAGTATCTGGGGAGGCTGAATGTACTCTTCTGCGTCAACCCAGAAAAACCCTCACCAGGTTCTTCCACCATTGCACTAGCTGGATTAATTTTAGTCAATTGTTTAACTTCTTACATTCAATACTTTTACCTTCGTTTTTCAATTTTTTAAACTGGAAATAGGAAGGTTAATACATATACAATTTCAACTGGTAAATTTGCATGGTCAAAGCACATTTGCATTTTTTAGTCTTTATCAAAGTCATTATGAAAATGATGTATTTGCACTTCCTAATGATAAATGTACATGTAAAGCAGCGTAGGTTTATCACTGTTTTTGTCATTACTATGTTCCTAATGTATTATTATTTTTTGAATATTATCAAATGTGTATCATTGTGGGTGTCATTTTGAAAGACTTCTAGGTTTCTTTTCAAAAAATTAAGCTTAATTTTTTCCTTATGTCTGCAAAAATATTAAAAATTTACCTTCTGCTGATCTTACTCAAGCTTTTCTCTATCTTTCTTATGCTGGCGTCCCCAGATCTGGACCAGGGTTCCAGATGTGGTGTAACGAGTAAAGTGTGGTGAACTAGTGATGTAATTACACCACCATTGTGATATAATGAGTAAAGGTGAAGAATCACTTGGCTCCATCTGCAGGCTATGCTCATGCTGATACAGCCCAGTTGGCTGTTAGCCTTCATTGCCGCCAGTGTGCGACTCTTGCTTAGTGCATCAGGACCTCCAGCCCATCAGTTCCCAGCTCATAAGGCTGTGGGGCTTAGTGTGTCTCACAGCCCTCCCCTTCAATGTGCCAAATGCTCTCCCCTAACTTGATGTCCTCCATGAACTTGCTGAGGGCAGATTCTGTCCTGTTGCCTAGGCTGCTAAGAGCGAGCCTGCAGGATGCTGCTAGTGACTTGCTGCCAGATGGACTTTGCACTGCTGATATCCTCACCCTGTGAGCCTAGCGGCCCAGGAAATACACCTCCCAGCTTATAGTCCTCTTTTTCAATCTCTCTCACATCAATTTGGCTACAAAAATGCATTAGGAGACTGTGCTGAAAACCTTGATGGAGTCAAGGTGAATAACATTCTCTCTCCCCATCCACAGAGCCTGTCTTCTCATTCTTCAAGGTAATCAGGCTGGTCAGGCACCATATGCCTTTGGAAAATCCATGCTGGTTGTTCCCAACCACTTCTTCATTCGTGTTCCTTACAGCCTGAATCATTCTGAGTTATGGTTCTGTATGGCCAGAGGTCCCTGTGGCCTTGCCCAAACATTTTGGAGGGAAGCATGGCAATGAAGCGAGAAGTAAATCTATATGTATCCCTATATATACACATACGCATGCGGGGAAATGCACAAGGAAGATTTTAAATCCAGAGTGGTTCCAGTGCGGCAGAACCTGACCAATAACTGGGCAACTCACAAAGCAGAGAAACTCACTCGTTTATTTAACTTTTCTGTGCTGTGTCCTGTGCAGAAGCACAAGCACCTCGCAGCACTGATGGGAAGGTCAAAACAGTAACACAAGGGGACTGCTTCGTGCAGGAGCAGGTTGAAGGTATGTTTGTGACTATTATACAGAGGCTGGAAGACACTTCAGCATGTCAGTCCCTGGCTGGCTGACGGCTTGAGGGATGCACCTTGGAAAGTGTGATGATGCCAAGGCCAGTTGCTATTAATTCAAACATGGCCACTAGTCACAAGAATTGCTCTGACTGATGTGTGAGCCAGAGAAATAGCCAGAGTGAACCGCAATTGCTATAAATGTCCATACTGGTTTAACACTGTGATGGAAGGAAGCAGAAGTTTCCATTGCCTCAGATGACTGCTTCTGCGCTGCACTATATACCCAGAGGCATATAAAATGGTGCCGGGGGCTTTTTTAATTACTCGTGACCAAATACGGAGCTAAGAACGAACCTGCATGACTAAATACATTTTGTCTGAGGAGTTTGTCTTTGCCTCTTTGCTCAGCTCTCAGGGAGACAGCTGGAACACGTGAGGAGAGTCAGGACAGATTGGCCTTGGGAGCACCCATGGGGCCAGGAGTGAAGACCCTGAGGGTTCAAAGGCTTTGAGAGATCACACCACTGCTGTACGGCATGGACCCCATGAGGCCAGTGGAAACAAGAGCCAGCATCCAGCCCTGGAGACAGGACAGGGTGGGCAGAGGGCTTCCTACAGTGATCCACCCTGCACAGCTTCACAGCAGGGGCCTGTCAGCCCCCAGGAAGGGCTCACGAAGACAGACGTTGCTTCTGGTGAGTGCTAAAACCAATTCTTTCTGAAAAGCGCCAGCAAACTTGGCATTTGTACAGGCAAGTGACCTGGCGAGTCCAGAGAGAGCAACTGATTTCCCGCGTTCAGCTGCCCAGCTGGGGTTTCTGTTCCTTGCGGTGAGGGGCCCAAAACTGAGCACCGGGTCTGAGGTGGGGCCTCAGCAGAGCCGAGCACAGGGGGACCATCACTGCCCTAGTCCTGCTGGCCACGCTAGTTCTGACAGAAGCCAGGATGCTGTTGGCCTTCCTGGCCACCCTGCTGGCTCGTATTTAGCCAGTATGGACCAATAAATCCCCTCAGGTAGAAGGATTTTAATCCTCTTGGCAGCGAGGGGCGGGTGGTGCCAGCCCGCAGGGGCCGAGCTTTGCCTGCGGCTGGGACACGCGGTCAGTGCCGAGGGGACACCTCAGCCTCCCCGGGGACCCCTCCCCGGTACCCGCTTTGCCGAGCCCGCCCGGGGCCCGTCCCGCAGCACGGCCCGCACGGAACCCGCTCGCCCTCCACCGGCGGTGCCCCCGCGCGGCCGGCAGGGGGCGCTGTCGGGCAGCGCGCGGGGCCGGTGCCGTTGCCGGCGGGGCAGGGCCTCAGGCCTCGCTGGGCCGCGTTGGGCCGTTTCCTGCCGCCCCCCCCCGCCTTAAACCTCATTTTCTGTTTCTAATTCACAGTCCGATGTTTATTTGCCACTGAAGCCTTGGCAGCAGTTTATCTGATGGCTCAGGTTTGAGGTAAGTGTCGTGAGCAGAGGAGCCAGATGAAAAGTAAACCCTGGAAAGGCTGGGAAGCGAACCCAAGGCGGGCGGCTGAGGGGGCAGGCAGAAAAGCAGCTATAAAACCTCTAAGTAAAAGCACAGTTAGCTCTGGACAGTGCGTGGGAAGGTAGGAGAGATTTGTTCCAGGATTTTTTTTTTCTTCTGTTTACCATATTGAAGAAAATTTTAAAAAACCCTTAGGAGATAATCTAAATCAGGACGTACTCTCCTGAAAACTCTCCTGGCAGATACTTGTTTAGCATGATCCTTGAAAAATTCCAGCAATGGCAGTTCCACCGCACCCTTAAGTAACCTGCTTCAGCACTTAATTACACTCGCTGTAAAGAAAACTTTTCCTAATGCATTGCGCTGCTTCTTCGTACTTGCCTCTTTGCTGTAATTCTGTCTGTTTCATGGCATATTTTTGTTCTTTATTTATGTGGCTCTTCTGAGGCTTTGAAGCTCTATATCTGGTTTCTTAACACATTGAGGCAACTTGTTTTGTTTCGTATCTATCACTTGCTGATGACTCAGTTCCAAAATCCATTTTTATTTCCCCAAATTATTTCACTAACTTACATTCATTATGAAAGTATTTGGGTTACATATTTTCAAAGCTGCTCATTGATATGAATACACTGCTGTGAACCAGAGGCAGCTGTCTGTGAACCACATTGATAAAATTAATACAGTAAAAATTATCCTTTAAGAATTGACCTTGGCTGTTACACAGTCCGCAGTTGCTTACATTTTCCCCTAGTGATTTTCCTGATATTAGTTATAAATTCAGGGCTGGGTAAATGGTTTGGCAAAACATTCAAAGCTTCCCGACTTGGCAGAGTGGTGAGCACCAAAACCAGATGTTCATCCCGATGTTTCAAAGAAGTAGCAAATACACTTACTGCACAACGAGCAAAAGCAACAAAAATAAAATTCTTTTCACTGTACTGTGGATACAAAAAAAAAATAAAGTATGAGGTGGGAGAGGACATGTCTTCTTTTCCCCAAAGGCAAAGTGAAATTTTTAGAATTTCATTTTTTTCTAAAAAAGCAGAGCAACAACACTGCCTTTGGCATTACATGAGAAAAAAAGAGAGAACGCTGGTTCTGTTCCCTGCAGCTGGCTCACAAAAGCAAAACAGAAGATATGGATGGAAAAATTCTAAATATCCTACTTTCTGATGGACATGGAAATATTTGGAAATTGTGTATGGTGAAGATGGAAGTCCTAGTTTCAGATAGGAGAGGAATGCATCATGACCTTAGATGTACAATAAGTGGCTCTGATGCTTCTGCTTTAAAGGACAGGACCTAAGCCACTGCCAGCTTAAACAGAAATCAGAAGACTTTCCACATCAGCTCAAACGAGGAACAAATACGCTGCTATCTCCTGCAGGCTGCTTGCAGGTCAGGCACAGAGAGGAAACATCCATTTTGTCTCCTCCTCCAGGCTTTGCAATGACTTTGTAAGCAACACTTGTAACCACTTGCTACTTAAAATTTTCAGCACATAAGCCTCTGGGCTGTGTGTTCTTTCTGCTTCTTGTTATTGTCGGTACTAATCCTGCCATATTGCTAAGGGACCGCATCACAGCTGAGGGCTCTGCTGTATGAAGCACTGTGCCAATACTGCTCAAAAGCTTCCCAACCCTCAGCTTTCCAAACACAGTGGTAAATCTTTGAGTAATGTTTTCAGTCATGCCAAAGTGACTTGGGCCCCTAAGCCAGAATTGACTTAGAGATGTATGTTTGTACTGACAAAAGCATTTATGCCTTGCTTCACTCAGCCTCACTCGCTGTCTGTAGTTCTACATGCCAAAGAGCGAGAGACAAGGAGGCATCCATGCAAAACTTTCAGTTCATCCTTCTTTTACTGCTGTTGAGTTTCCTTGCATGCATGGCAGTAGTCAAGCTGCAAGAGTAATGTTAGAAATACACACGCATCCATCTCTCCCACACAGAAACATTTCATCCTTTGTGAGATTTACAGTGAGAGGAGCAAATGTTTTGGGACCATGACTTCTGGCTTTCCCCCTCTTAATTCCTGGTGCCTAAGTCATTTATTTACAGAGCAAATCTCCCAGAGCTGACAGATTCTGATCGCATTAAGCTGATGAAATGTATGCACTTTCCTGCCAACTAAGGAGGTATTTCTTAGATAATCCAGCCGACTGGCAGGATGGTGTCTCTCAGGAAATGTTTCCCACAGGCATCCCAGCTGATTTGGTGCAGGAGCTCCAGGCGGCAGCTGAGATAAAGCAAACTGGGTCCATGGCTGCTGCTCCGTGAGTCGATGGCACCACAAAGCCAGTGCCTGTGGCAGCCCCTGGGCCAACGTGGAGAGGTTCAACTGGGTGGTGGGGGATGCTGAGAACACTGTGTCTCCATGCTCCCAGCAGCTGGAGAAAGGACTTGGCTCCCCTGTCTTCAAATGTCTCCTCCCAGGCACCTGAAGTCCCCACAATGTGCTCCTACACTAGGAGAGGAAGGTGCGGGGGGATTTTTAGCAAAGATGCAAGAAGTGGGCTTCTAAAAGTGTCTTGAGCTATTTTCTAAGAGTAACCAAATCTGTTTTCCTTCACAGCTGCACATACTTCAGTGTAAGTTTATGTGCGAACATTCACTTAGGAGTAAGAATTTCCTATCTTGACTTAATTAAAGTTACTTAAAAAAAATAAATCTCCTTAAATTAAGTCAAGCCTCTTAATTTTGTCCTCACGTAGCTTTGTACCAGAGTTGCTGGAAGCGTGAATTAGACCAGATGTGGTCAATTCAGTTCCAGCGTGTGCGCTGAGGAAACGCTCCTGTGGACTGATCGTCTGAGGATTTTGCAATGTATCTCTTGTCAGCAGTCGCAACGAAGCACTTCAAGGCCTAAAGCCGCAGCAGCACGGTTGGACGACAGAATCCATAAACAGCTTGCCATTGCCTGTGATTAAAATAGAAAATGGCTTATTTAACTTCAGGCACAAATCCCATCGCAGAACTTGGCCCAAGTCCACATGAGTGCTTCCTGAGGTCAGGGGGAATTCACAGTTTGAGCAGAGGTCGTGGCAATGCTTGGCTTCTCGCCATAACGATTCATCAGAAAATAATTATAAAAGTCGAATTGGTGATGCTTACAAAGTGCCTGTGAGGACACATCAAGTAAGGTATTGTGCTTTCTGCTAGCTACTTCTGTACACAGAGAGCTGTCATTTCTCAGCCCATTGACTGCTCATTCTTCTACACAGAAACAAAGACAATCAAACTCTTAGTCAAAAAGCATGGTGTCCCATACATAAGCCTCCCTAAAGACAGCAAAAGTCCTAGAGAAATGCTGCAAGTAATATTTACTAAACTACCAGGAGCAGTTTTTCTCTGGTGGGCTCCAAAGGAAAGAGAGGGAAGTCTGAGGGGGCAGCTTCCTCAGTCCAGAATTTAAAAATCATCATACTTGTCACATATGTCTACATACGCATTTACAGTAGCAGATATTCCCAGGTTTGCTCCTGGAACACCATATGACTTGTACCTATAAAGTTGGCCCTTATAAATTGCCATTGTGAGCGCACACAGAAATGCAAGCCATTTTGAGATGTCTGCTTGTTAGGGTATCCGGTAGAAAAGAAGCAAGCAAATAAGCTAAATATTCATCTCTGATGGGGGAATCACTTTCAAGTCTATGTGCTGGTAAGAGTAATCAGCAGCAGCATACAATGAAGGCACAGGGAAGATAGGAAAATGGAAAGATGACCCTTCACTTTAACCCCCATGAAAATATAAATAATTTATTGTCATGATTAATAATGGAGGCTCCTTTGGCTGTTGTCTTCAACAGCAGAGTTATAATACTGACAGAGAAACACATGCCATCTTATATATACTCTATAATTTAGCAAAGCACCAGAGAACTGCCCGTTCCCACTTCATCTCCCTGTATCATTTTCCCTCCTTTGCCGTTTGTGAATTTTTGAATTGAACTTCCTGACCTGCTTGAGGCTAAAGTCACCTTGGCAGTTATAGTAAAGAAAACTTCTCAAACCCCAACAGAAATGTCCCTGTTCCAAGAGGAATGAATAGGAGGCTGAATGGTGCCAGCGCTGCCCGCGGTGGGTGCTTCTCTGCTCCTCCCGACTAGCTCTGCAAACGACCTCCTTCCCTTCATCCAGCAAGTCCACTGCTCCTTACCCTGGCTTCACCCCCCAACAGCAAAGTTTTTGTCATCCCCACTCACCTTCAAAAAAGTCCAAAGTTATTCCAAGGTCGGGGAAGCAATGCCAGTTTGCAAGGGGACAGGAGGCAGAGAGAATGGTTGGAGAGAAGCAATAGAAAGAAGAGAAATTCCCAGAATTTGGAGTGGGTGTTGTTTGGTATTGGGGAACAGGGGAAAAGTCTAGCAGGCAATGGCACTAAATGCATATGGCAAGAATGCATTTCTTGGAGGGGTGAAGCCTTCCTATAGTCAGAGCTGTCCACTGCTGTACGTTCACACCACGTATGGATGGGCAACCCCTGGATGAGGAGCGCAGCTCGCTGGGGGTGCAGTGCGGCACCTGGCAGGGCACAGGGCTACTCGACACAGCCCATCAACGCCGCGGAAATGGGCCCCCTGCAAAGGCTCAAACTTGTGAGTCAGTTGCTTTTTTTTCAGTGTTCTTTTCAGAAAAGTTTCCAGAGTCCATCAGTGTCTGAGACAATTCTGTGAAGTCCCGAAGTCTGACACCAGACCCCTAAATCTCTTTAGAACATCCTGCTGTTTCCTGGAGCGCTTCTCTGTGCGGCTGCCACACGTTTATGTGTAAAACCATCTTTCAGCTCTCTGCAGAAACAACCATCAGCTTCCACGACAAGATTAAAGCTCTTTGCCAAGTCCCTATGAGACTAATTTACTCCCTTTGTCTATAACACTTACTTGGTGACATTAATTTTGTTTATATATTTTTATTTTAATTATTAAAAAGTGCCAATCTTGGCCTCTAAATTCCTGTGCAGAAGCTGCAACAAAACTCACATATAAAGTATCCCCTGAAATAATGATTATGGGCTATCTTAAAGTGACTAAACATTGAGAAATGATCAATGGCAAATTTTCTGGGCTTCCTTTTAGCTGTTTGAGGAAAAGTTATCCCACTCCTCATACAGGAGAAACTGGTTGTCTGTTGTATGGCAGCACTTAGAGAAAAGTGCTAGTTGAAAATCATGTATTTCTTTTCATTTAAAAACCTGTCTTTGTGGAAGATGACGTTAGATGATTGTCTCTTCTCAGATTTACTTGCATGCCCTTTTTCTGTTGTAACCAATCTTCCTCAGCTCCTCATAATTTCTTGGCTCTCCCTTATGATTCATGCCTCCTCTCAAACTCAAAAGGATTTTTTTTTCTCACCTTTTCCTACCGTCTTCCAGTTGGAGGCCAGGGAAGGAAAGAGCATGAGGTGGATAATGTTTTATATATTTGTGTTTTCTTTATGCACTTAAAATATGTTCTCATTAAGGTAGAACTTTCCCAATCTGACACTGATTTTTGAATGTGCAAGTATGTGCCTCAATATCTACATGACATATGTAATAACTACCATTAGTTTTGAACTTCAGGTAGTCATTTTTCATGTTTTTGTCACAAATACCACAACATTTCATTTTTTTTTTCCTTAAGGGCTTGAGTTTCTTGAATTGTAAAGGATGTCTGAGAATTTAAATTTTTACAATATAACAGATTTCTAGTGCTTGTTATTGAAAGCTCGAAGGTTGAAACAAAGACATGAATGTCAGAAGGCAAAATTTTCAAGAACAATTTTTAATATTGTTGCTGGTGATGCTGGCATAATAAATGGGAAACCAGGTTTCAAACCAGGCCTTTGAACACTCAGGAGCGGCTGAAGGAGCTGGGACTGTTTAGTATGAGGAAGAGGAGGCCGAGGGGAGACCTTATCACTCTCTACAACTACTTGAAAGGACACTGTAGAGAGGTTGGTGCTGGTCTCTTCTCACTGGTAATTAGTGACAGAAGGAGAGGGAATGGCTTCAAGCTCCAACAGGGGAGGTTTAGATTGAACATTAGGAAGGAATTTTTCACTGAAAGAGTGATGGGGCATTGGAACAGGCTGCCCAGGGAGGTGGTGGAGTCACCATCCCTGGCTGTGTTTAAGGGCCGTTTAGATGCAGTGCTAAGGGACATGGTGTAGGGGAGGACTTTGTAGAGTAGGGTAGATGGTTGGACTCGATGATCCCAAGGGTCTCTTCCAACCTAGACGATTCTATGATTCTATGATTCCAAAAAGCCTGTGGGTGGTTCAGTGTTGTCCTGGATGTAGTGCCCTTTAACGGTGAAATTTGTTGATTCAAAAGATGGATGGCTATTTCTAATAACAATAACAATATTTCTAATAACCCTGCCCGACCGCCGAGAGAAATCACAGCCCTTCTTTCCAGCAGGGACCTTCCGGAGCAGACCTGCAGTATCGAAGAAGCACAGGAGATGGCACCAAGCTCCCAGCAGTGACCCTGGGAGGCAGAGCCAGGCTCAGGCTGGCTCTGGGGGACATTCTGGATTCACACCTCCAAATTCCTCCAGCATCCCGCTAGCCAAGGGGTGCTGGAGCAGAGGGGAGGATGTTCGCTCAGCTGAACGCGGGGGAAGCTGAGGAAAACAATCGGTGCTGACGGTGTTGGGAACACATTTTGCTGCCCCTCAGGAGCCCTGCGGCACTGAAAGCTGAAGCGGCCGTTTCAAGGGCTGTATCACAGGCACCTACGATATTGAGGGTGGTTTTGGGACATGATCGGGCTCTGGGGATCTCCTTGCTATGACTGGTTAGAAGGTCAGCAATTTTTTGCTTGCTGAGGGTGGTATAAAACCTTGTGCAGATCCTGTTGTGAAGCTCTTGCTCAGGCAATGTGTAAAGTGTAATAGTTAATAGCCTGGTTGATGATGACATGAATGAATGGATGATAGTACACAAATATTAGAAGAATATTATAATAACTGGGGAGGAGTTATGAGGACCCTGAGTTCCCATAGCACAAAGTTTTGTTTTGAGGGAAGAGGTATTTTTTTTTTCTTTTTTACTGAAAGCACAGAATTCAAAATGGAAAATCGAAGATTAAATCTAAAGCTGCTAGCTTACAAGTGAGAGGTGAAAAAGTGACAGTCTTCATAGTAATACTATTCCACATGGCAACCAGCAGTATTTTCCATTCCTGTTTTTCTTTTCAGATGTTTCTTTCTGGTGCTGCTGAACTTCTTGCCCTCTTGAATGCTTTGTTTTCTGATACAAGAAGCACTACAAGCTCATCCTTCTTGAAAGGGGCTATTTATTCAGTGAAGTTTTTGTCAGACCGCTTATGTAACTTCAAAACCAATTCCCAGTGCTTTCCTTTCGGTGCCTCTTTGTGAGAAGCATCTGGATTCTTGGACTGAACAGATTATTATATAAATACAATACACTGTGCTGCTGTATCAACAATAATTGCTGCAGTTGGATCACCGATGCCGTACAGCTGCAGAAAGGAAATGGTCTTGACAAATAAGATGTGTAGGATTTTTCCAGTACAGTATTTAGAAAGGGCTGCCACGTGAAATCCCCGTTAGGCAGCAGCACTACCGAGATAAAGGCGAGCTACGTAAAGTGCCACAGCAGCAAATGTGAATCTCTCGCTTTCTTACTGAATTCTTGCTTGCTGCAATCATCACCATGCCTAAGTGAAGAACAGCAAAATGGATTGGATTATCAGGCATAGGAAAGCTGATGACTGAT
The DNA here is from genome assembly GCF_001431845.1 of Calidris pugnax. NCBI lineage: Eukaryota > Metazoa > Chordata > Aves > Charadriiformes > Scolopacidae > Calidris > Calidris pugnax. The sequence goes on along the minus strand of NW_015090864.1, from coordinate 16,394,613 downwards.
AGAGAAAAACAACTGTACTCCAAGGCACAGATGGGAAGCACATACTGTCCTGAATTTGTCTGCTTTTCCTTTAGAGAATGACAAGTATTTAGCATTATACGTCCCCTGGGTTTCAGTGTTGAACCATGAAAGTTAGCTGCATATAACATTTCAAAGCAATCGCACTGTTAGCACAATTACAAACACACTTGATTAAACCATCCTACACTATGAAAAGAAACTAAAACCAACAGATTCAGGGCCAGTTTTTCTCCTTGGCATAGACCTGTTCAGGCAGCTTCATGTAGGTCAATTTACCGGCATAATCTAGGAGAGAGCTGAAGTGATGACACAAAGTGTGGTGTTGAGTGAGTAAATTGTACTCAATGTGAGTATATCAACTCAATTTTTGCTTTTCTCTGTTTCTTTTCATTGTACTAAGCAGTGGGGTTTGTGTTATTTGTACAAACTAGCAGGGAGACTTCGCAATGCAGAAGTCCTGACACTACTCAAAACATGCAGTCATATGCTCAGATCATTCCATGCTCTTTCCACTGAGGATGATGGCACCCAGCTCTGTCAAATAAGCCATACATGGCCCATTGCTAGCAAAAATACTCTCTTTTTCCATTAATGGATCCTGACAGAAGGGAAGAGAAGAATCAGCCCACAATCTACTGTCTTGAGGTTGCCATTGACAAAACATTTAACCTAAATATTTTCAGGCATTTGATGAGGATCCAGTATCAGATGGATTGGAAAAGGAATAGAAATGACAGGAAGATTGTGAAGATTTTTGGGAGAGACCTGAAAAATGAAAATGTCTTTTCCAGATCTTTCCAACATTCCTCAAGTTGGCCAAAAAAGGGAAGGCATTTTGCATCTAAAGACTATTTTAGTAGAGAATCCAGAAAGTGCTACTAGGGAAAAAAAACTTACTTTTAAAAACATCTTGACTATCAAAGGAAAGAATTAGACTGTCACTTGGACTATTAAATTATTTGAAATATGACGGATACTATTGAAAGGGGTACCGGAGATGATGGATTATACCTATTTGCTACACAGTGGCAAAATAGATGCATAGTAGTATGGTTTCTAGTGTGCCTCTTTTTTATTTCTAGTGATTTATTGGAAGAAGCCCTGTAAAAATAATGGAAAATCAAACAAAACAACCACTTAGTTAAAAAATGATAGCATTAATATTCTTAATCTGTTCAAAAGCTGTATTTTTATTTTAAATAATATTAGTCACTTTTTGAATAGGGTATTGTATGCTTTGTCTGAGGTCAGAACAGGTACATGGTGTTGGCATAACTCACAGGGTACAAAGCTCTCCCTGCTATTTCTGGATGCTCAGAACACCATTGAACCAAGACTGCGTATTTATAATGCACGTTTTCATCTTGAAGCTCATGTATATCTCTGATTATAATTCCTACAAATTACTTGAATGCCTCCATGCAGTTTAAAGTCATGTGTCAAAGTCAAGTCTTTTTAAAGAAGTGATTTGCAGAAAATGAAAATACACTAAGCCTTTTAATCTTAAATCTCGCCCTCTCAGCGGAATAAAAGGATCTGAGTAAAAGAATACAACTGCTTTTATGAAAACCGGTGGAAAAAGTAAACGAGGAAAAAAATACATCAGCTCCTAATATTGGCAATCTAAATCTTTTGGACGCTCTAATACTGAGAATTAAGAGAATGTGTGTTCTGCTGATGACATATCTCCACTGATGGAGAAGGAACAGTCTGAAAATGTATGAAAATTTAGGGCGTACAGTCTAAAAATAATTTACCAGAAAAAAACAAGTTTTGAAAAGCCCCATTTCAAAAGTCTGTTTTTACAATGAAGGATGCAAAATTACTCATCAAGTGGTTAATCACAGTCTTCTATAGTTTCTTGGCTGCTTGCTAGTACGAGTATTACCAGCCAGACTGATTTAGTTGGCTCAGCTCTTCCCTTGATGGCTTAAATGATTTACTATCCATCCTTCTGAGGCTCCAGAAGTGCTTGTTCCAGTCTCTAGGACATGCCTGTTCCATGCCTGCTCTGACGAACGCTTGTTTGTTTGTTTGTTTTTTGCCTTTCTTATCCTTTGTATCAAACTGCTGAAAAAACCACATGTGTAGGTTGTGAGATAGCTTTTGCACGTGCCATTTGGTCCAGTTAAAATACTACAAGCTTACTTGGGCTTGCTGAGGACTGAATATCCTCTTGCATTAGGGAGGTTAACAGTAACAAGACTGAGTGAGTTTATCTAGTAGGCCTGTGACAGCTGAGCTAGGGACAGCATGGATTTAGTCAGACACATACCATATTTTGTGAGGAATAAATGCAATATATGTAAGATCAGAAACAACTCCATTGCCTTCTTGGTGTCTTTAGCCATCCCTTGGTAAGTATGTTTAAGATGTCAGAGTTCAAGAGACTGGAACTCAATCTATCAGATCAAAGTTGAAGCATTCCCTACTCTGTGCCTGCCTTTCCCTGCCTGGAGAACCTCCTGGTTTGCTCCAGACCACCCTGCCAACATCTACACAGTGTGAACCATCAGGTGGCTTGGGTTCAGGTGACCGTACACTGGGGCGGGGACCCCACTGTATACTGGGGAGGGATTTCTGCACTTCTCCCACTCTTGTCTTAGTGTCCAGCACCTTTGGTTTCAGTTCTCCCGGTCAGTCATGCAGGAACTGTGAGGAATTGGAATAGGCTGCCCAGGGAGGTGGTGGAGTCAGCATCCCTGGATGTGTTTAAGGGACGTTTAGATGCGGTACTGAGGGACATGGTGTAGGGGAGGACTTTGTAGAGTAGGGTAGATGGTTGGACTCGATGATCCCAAGGGTCTCTTCCAACCTGAATGATTCCATGATTCTATGAATAGAGGGAGTGGGCTGCTTTCTTTAATTGAAGCATTATTTTTTATTAACAATAGCAGCATAATAACACCAAAGATAAAAGGATTTTAAGTAGCAGAGGTTGTATCCCATATGTGTGTACCTGCCATGCTGACCTCCAGCAGATTTCAGTTTCCTAACAACTGTGGGCTGCTCACCTGCTCCAAACTGCCCTGCTCTTCTGGCTCTGCGTGCCTGCCTTGCTTTTAACAGCCTCTCACCTGCCTTTAGCATACGTCTTTTTAATTTGCTGTGTTCACAAATTTGCTGATCTCTTTCTGCTGTGTTCACAGAAAACCCTATTCCAGTGGGTTCAGCAGTTGTTTAAAGGTAAAACAGATATCTAAGTTAATACCCTTTCTATCAATGGTGTTAGATTTGCAGTCTTCAGCCACTGTCATCTGTCCTACTTATTTTTCCAGTGTCCTGTTAAACTAAATCAATAGATTTATACAGAAATACACCAGTAAAGAGCACACAGTCAGACTCTATTCAGAAAATAACCAAGAGCAGCTGTGATACAGGAAGAGCTGGTAATGCTAACCTTGAAATTGCTGGATCATTCTCCTTGTGTCATTCTTTAACTTGAGAAATGAAATAACAAGAAGACACCTCCCTTGCACTGAATTTGGTGTTTTTTATAGTTAAGACTTTTCTGTTAAGTAGGAGTTTTGACTTAGGAGTCAAACCCCAGCTCTTTTTATTTTATTCAGGAGACAGAGTAATAGAATCTTGAAATAGAAGCAAGCAGGTAAAACAATTGGTAGCTCTCCTGGATTTGTAAGTGTGATGTTGGATTTTCTACTCCAGACTATGCTTTCCTGACTAATATGATTGTATACACTTACAGAAATAACCCTTTATTCTGTACATTTTGAGTACATCACTGTTTTGTCTGCTTTTTCTCTTCTGTTTTTCACATACTAGGGATGCTCAAAATCATACAGTCAGAAAAGCTAACCTGTTTATGTCTGTAACATAGGAGCACCAAAGGTTGTAACAGTTGTTCCATTTGCACACGTTGTTTGCAAAACATGGTCGCTAATTTTTGCTGATCACTGTAATACATTTTGCATGCACATTGTTTGATATCAGCAAGGGAATAGATATACTTCCTTTGTAACCAAGGAACCTTGCATGCAGTCTCTGAGTAGCCCTTTCAATAGGTAGCATTAACCAGAGTTACGACGTGACTGGAAAATCTCTAGGGAAGAAGCTTAGGAAATGGCAGGGGTGACGTGATATATTGCGCTCTACCATCCGAGCAGATCGAATGAGCATCCCAGGCCTATACTGAGGAGGCCTGTTCTGAGGAAGGCACTCCCCATATTTTAGATAAGACGTAAAACGGAGGCCCTTGCTGCTTGTGGTCATCACAAAGCTTAAACTACTTTTATAGTGTCAACGCCAATACTTTGGCCAAAAGCCATCAGTGTCACTGCTTTCCACCTACCCACATCCCCCAGCTGTTTCAGTGGTATGTGATACCCTTCTCTACTTCCGACTCTAAGCTCATGTCCAAAATCCGTCATTGTTAAGGAGCTACAGCTCTCCCTCTTGGGGTGGGAGTCCCTAACTCTTGGGGGCTACTGTATAACATTTAATATTTCATCCTTCAACATCCTCTGAAGGAAGAAGACCAGAAGTGGTACGTGAATGAATGTATGTGGATTGTAAAGCTTGCTCTGTGACTCCAGAGCTGAACGTCTCTCATGGCTGACAGCACTTTAAACCTTGAGCAGAACTTTGCAGGAGACTCACAGCTGTGATACAAGTGAATTTTCTGAAACATTGACATTTCCTTCCCTCAGAGGATAAAATGGGTCAGCTCTAGGTATGAGTGTGAGGTTTGTGGTTTGGTCTTTTTCCATGGGAATATAGGACTAATAAAAGAAGGTTATTCTTAGGTCACAGAATCCAGTCCAACTACAAACTGATCTTCAAAATATTTTTTTTTTCTTCTTTGTACCTCTACAGCAAAGCCCCTCCTAACATTAGACTGGCTTTCCAGTCCTTTCAGAGTTTATTCTTCCAAAGTCACCATCACCACTATGGAAATGAAGAGAAAGAGTGGGACAGAAAGCTGGTAGCTGGGTTTTTTTTTACTTACTGGATGGGAGATGGCTGAGGGTAACATGCTAGTTCAGTGGCCTTTGGCGAAGTGCTGCCAGTTTTCTGGGGTTTTTTTTGGGTTTTGGGGTTTTTTGTTGTTGTGGTTTTTTTTCAAATTATAGTAACTTCTTGGATTTTTCATGAAGAGAAGACTGGATGCTTGTGGGTATTTTCCCATTGAGTGCATTGAGCTCTGTCTATTTCAGCCATATCTTAATGAACTTAATGAAATGGATGCTGTCCTCCAGGGGAACATAGTCCCACAGAAAGCTCTTTCAAGCACCCAGCAATTAGTGAAGTTTTAGCTAGAGGTAACTGATATTCAGGGGAAACGAGTGGATAGGGCTTCTATTTATTTCTTATTCCCCTTTTAGTCTCCAATTCTTTTGCCCTTTCCAGTTATTTCTTTATTTCTACTGGAAATAAGCATGGAGTAGCTTTCTTTGCAAGACATCTTAGCAGCAATTACTTGGTTGGAAACTTAGATGGATACTTAGGAACCTTGCTTAAGTGGAATCCATGGTGGAAGACATCCAGGAAAATCTATTGGCGGCTCAGAGTGTACTGAGTAGTGTTAGAAGATTTAAGTCTCTCCAGAGATGCTTAAATCTCAGCTAGATTCAGCAACTGCAGCATCTGCCGCAGCTCTTGCTAAAAAAATAAAATAAAAATTAAAATAATATAAAAGTAAAATAAATGTAAGATACTAATAAACCGTGCTAAAGTGAAACATCAATAGTCACGTGAAAGGTGGAACTGGCAGCATGGAATCCAGAAAGGGAGCAAGAGATGTAACTGAAACCGTATCAGAAACAAATTTCACTAGTGTCAGTCATTAGGCAAAGATTTTTCAATAGCAGATCCTTGTACAGGTGCACAGAGTATTGGCAACTGAACAAGAAAAGTTCAACTGTGACTAAATTTCACTATGAGAGAGAGAGAAAGTTATTGATATAATGAACACAATGAAAACAGTTATGTTTCAGGACTGTCATCCACATTTTTGTGCATCTGGAACATATTTTTCTTGGAGCACAAGTAGAGATAAATCCTCATTTGAAGCCCAAAGAAGTCAACAGAAGTCTTTAAATTGACTTTGGTGGGTTTTTCACCAAGGCTTTGACTGGCACGTCTTACAAGCAGAAGTCTTAAATGAGAATCAGATTAATTTTTTTGGCTTGTACTGTTGTGGACACCTTTCTAGCATGTTGGATGGGGAAGCAGCAAAATTTTTTTGAACATATTTTACTTTCTTGCGATGCACGTGTGGCAAATGCATTGTTAGTGACAAAGCCAACAATGCCAGGGCCTCATAAACAGCAAGAAGTGATAGAGCCCTAGAGATGTGACTCTACTAGAGATAACCTGTGCATTTAACTTAAACCTGGATCATTTGCCAATCCAGAGACAGAGTGCCCAGTGCCAGGCATTAGAAACCCCTCAATGCCCAGTCACCAGGAGCGTGCCACAGGGACTTAAAATACCAATTTCAGGAGCTCAGAGGTTTCATGGTATTTTCTGCTATAGTTTTACCTCATTCGGCAGTGCTTAAGTTTCTTTTGGGCTTTCCATGAGTAGGCACTGACCCAGTATTTGGCCTTTAATGAAGAACAGAAGCATTAAATGCTCTAAAGTTTTCCAATAAAGAAGTGAGCCATTACTGAAATTCACTCATTTTATCCTAATAACATTGCATTTCCTGCCAATAGCTTAAAATATGCCGTTATTCTCCCTGAAAAGAAAAAGGTCTTAACTCTAAAGTAAGACTCTGGAAATGATATAATATAAACATGTGCTGACATTAATTACTGTAATATTTATCTATAAAACAGATGGTAGTGCTTTCAAAAATGTGTGAGCAATGATCAGAATGAATTCATTAGGCATTTATACTGCTGTCATGTACTCACATAGGTGTTGCCTTGGATCCTGCTATATGCTAAGGGGCTCCTTCTTTTTAAGTGAGGTTTTACCAAACAGATGGAAAACATTATTAACTACTGTTTTCCTTTCTTGTCAAAGATGTTTTGTCTAATCATCGCTATAATTACACATCCATATTGTAGTAAATCATGCTGTATAAACATTTAGAACAGAGTGGATTATTAGGGTGAAATGCAAAGTATTCCAGACATTAAAACAAAACAAATACGGACTGGACTCTGCTGAATAATAACAATTTTCAACATCAAGGACAGACAAAACATAATTTAATAGCTTTAGCTTTTCATTTTTCCATTTATGTCCCATTACTCTATGTACAGTGTATCCTGGGTGCTTTCAAATGCCTCCCTCCTCTTTCTTTGTGTTAGTATTTTAGAGAGGAGACATTTTACTTCATACAGCAACTGCCTTCAACATCTTGCTGCTACTGTTTTCTTCTTTCCGTTTAAGATACGACCACAAAAGCATTCAGAAACAAAGTGGACAACAATGAAATCTAATGTGGGTCCTGCGTTTCCTAAGATAGCCACAAAATTTCTATTCTAGTTGAAGCATGTGTGTTTGATCAGGGTAACCGGCTATTTTGGGACTGGATCCGCAGTACTCAGCTTTTCCACCTGCAGCTCCACCTCCGTCACGTTCAGAATCACAAAATATCAGCAGGAGCAACTGCATTTCTGTCAGGCTTGGGACTCCACTCAAAGGCTGCTGCAGCCCCACTTTGGGTCGCAGCCTCAGGTTGGGAATTGCTGGCACAGGTGGTTGTTCGGTGCATTTCATGCCTTTCATGCATTTCTCTTCTTGGCCCTGTTTGGCCAAACAGTGAGTGCAGCGGGGATGCAGCTGATTTAACATCTGTGGTGTGGATGCCTGTATTTGTGCTGGGCATCCTTTAAAGTCACTGGATTAATTGGCCGTACTGACAGGATGAATTCTGATCTGGTGCCCAGATCTTTCAAGTAATAATGTCTTGATCTCTGTGTCTTCTGTGGTTTAATATCAAGATCTACTTAAAGGATAAAAATGTTTAAAAAAAAAAAAAGCCTAGGAAAGCCAGATTTAACTTCCATGATACTTCCAAATAAATAAGTGTAATTTTTCTCTTTGTATCAATCCTGCTTTTATTCCTATTTAAAAAAGAAAATAAATATTAAGCAGTAAAAATCAATGTTTTATTGCTGCAGATTAATATATTTTTATCTGCAAACATTTACATAGTTGGATGTTAATCATGGCTTAGATTTTATCAGTGATGTTCTCTTTGTTGTAATTCCATACATTGCCTGAGGAAAACCAAGGGTACAGAGCTGGCTATTTCTACAAGCTGACTACAAAGTCTGCAACAATCTGTGAGAGTTAGGGCTTGACTAGTGCCTGCTACAATATAAAAACTCATGCAATTTTTTACTACATCAAAAAAGGTTGATCATCAGTAAATCCCTTATACCTTTCCATAGATGCATTTTTTTCACTGCTTCTACAGGGCGTACCTCAAAAGCCAACCTTCTCAGCTCTCCTGCGTGGGTGGCAGAGGGTTTACTCGGCTTAGTTTTGCTGTGTTGAAATGACCCAAGAGTGCTGTGGTGCCATGAGCTGGCAAGGCAGTAGGTGTTTAATGTTGCTCTTTCAAAGCACATTAAGGCCACGGCAGCTTTCCTGGCTCAGGAGATGCGTTTCCAGCTGCTGCTTGGCCCTGCCAGTATTGCAGAAAGACTGCCCTGTGTGTTCACCCTTTGTGCCCGAGACTGCACTGAGGTGAGGCTGACAGGATGACAGCTCCCTACTTAAATGCTGGTGCATGGGTAGGATCGGTCTGTTTGCAGTGGCGTGCTCTTAGGGTCATGTTAGAGCACACTCTAACCTCCCAGTAAGCACCGTTACGGACTGCCATGCCCCTTATCTCTACTGATAGCGATGCAGAGGTCTGGCACGTTGTGCCTTCTGGAAAAAGTGGATATTCAGGATGTCTTTGTGAAGAAGCACTGAAGCCATGAAAGGAAGAGCTAAAGAATAATCACACCCGGTACACAAATCTGTGCCTTGTGAAGAATATCTCATGAAGGTGCTCTCATGCTGTGAGAAGGCCAAGGACAAAACCAGACCTCTGGCTGCTTTGAAGCCACCTGTTTGTCTTGGAACAGGCTGGACAATTTGCAGAGTCACCCTCACCCTACATGACATCAGCGAGCTATCAAAGCTATCAAGGGCACTGGACTGATAACAGCAGGACCTCCTTCTATACCTCAATGCCTTTGATACCTAGTCTCCAGCAGAGGAACAGAAATCAACACTAACCCCTCACCTGGCCACCCTGATGGAGGAGCCTCCTCTGGTAAGTACTGTTCTTGTATCACACAGTGGGGCAGATGGTCTCCAGGCCCTCCTGGAGCACACATCTTTAACAGTTTTCCTGTTACTGTGGTAAAAGGATGTCTATGCTGCTGCTGGACTTTTCTATTTATAAGCTCCTAAGAGCTATGATGATGATATATGATGTTAAATATTACAATATATGACTGGTGTTTATGGCTAAAACTCTTTTTTTGTGTGTGTATGCTAGCTGGATGTTGCCGTTATGGGCAGGCTTGGGCCACTAAATAGCCTTTCCAATGTTGAAAATCTGTAAGGGAGGTATCCAGTGTTGTGAAAATGCTGTCTGGCTTTTCCTTTCCACAGACCTCTCCTCCTTGCTTTCTGTCAGCCATAACAAATTCTTATCACCAAAATGTAGCTGGGGGAGTGGACCAGGAGTGGTTGTGGGGCAACAAGCTGTTTAAGACAGCACTGCTGTAAGAAAGCAAAAGTTCTCAATCATGCAGCCACGTGTCTCTCTGTTTGCATTGGATGACACAAAATGGCACATATATTCCTCTTCTTTTCAGTGCACCAACTTCAATTATATTACCTTATACTGAAAATATATTGAGGATTGTGATAATGAGACATAATTTCAGCTTTCTTAAGAGTTGGACTTGTGTCTTGCTTCTCAACAGAGAAGGACAGGGAACTGAGTGTAAAAACCTCATCCTGATCTCACAGGCGACCCAGCAAAGACTTCCTCTGTGGTCCAAGTGAGTGTAGGAAAGAACTGGGAGATCTGAGTTAGGTCCTGGAATCATGAGGAGGCAAACAGCCTTGCTTGCAAACATGCTCTGACAGCACCTTGCTACATTTATGGCACTTGCTTTACAGCCTGCATAGAGTGTAGGTGCTGCGAGCAGCTCCTTCCCACACAGAGTATGGAGTTTGGAGAAGAGAGACTTCTGTGAACGGACCTTTGAACTTCCAATCCTACAAAAGGGCTTAAGCTTTGGCATTTCACTTTTTGAATTACCAGAAGGATGGCAGGAAGGAAAACCTGGGGTGAAAGTCAGTGCACACTCCTCAAATTGGTTAGCTCCTTATTGTAGGAAGAACTTGGTGGCGAAGTTTCAGCTGGTAACCAGAGTTATGGGAGCAGTGAGGGGGGCCCACCCAGTGGGTGCTGCAGAGGTGAGCTCTGCACCCACTGCTGCTGAGCTCCAGGGCTTCACTGTCATCAGGGTGTTCTGCAGGCAGCAACCCTGCTGCTACCAGGTGAGCAGCAGAGCCCTTTGCTACCAGCTGAGGACCTCAAAAGTAGGATTGCAGAAAAGGCAAGTGACCTAAAATGATTCCCGTGCTAGTGTCTAGTCAATGTGCTCTTTCCTAGTATTATTGTTACTGTTTTTCTACTGTTAACACCATTGATGGCATATGGGCTATTACCACTGAAAACCACACTACAAACCCAAAACCTGGTAGGTTTGTTCTATTGCAAAGCTTCTGGCAGACTGTCAGATATATCGCTAGAAACTGCCAGCTCCAATAGTGCTTTCCCTATGCTAGCCAGCAAGAGATCAATAACAGTGCTAATCATGAAAGTAAGGAGAGATCATAAGAGAGCAGTAAAACAAGGCGAATTGTGAGTTTCACCTGCCATTCCTGTTGATTCTGGATGGTTTCCGCCAGTAATTTCATAATGCATCATGAATTTCCATAAGGCGGAGGGCCCAGCACATGCAGAAAGAACATTTGGAATTTTTGCCCATAGGGCTGAATGCTTAATATGGAGAAAAATGTTGATCTATGGAAATACAGGCTGAGATTGAAGTAGGGGACAATTAGGCATCTGGACTGCGGTATTACAGGTTGCCTGGTAAGCCCCAGTGTAGTGCAGATAACTGTACCCTCCACACATGAGCAGACAGGCCCTGTGGCTGCCTCAGTAGCCTCTTTAGCTGCTGTTTAGTAACTCTAGCTTCAGTAAAATGACTCTAGGCTTCTGCCAGTGTGAAACCAGGCAGAGGTTCTGGCACCTGAGTTCAGAGGGTATCTATACTTACACTATGAGCATGCCGAGTCTGCGAGTCTAGCTTGATTTGCAGACAAAAGCGACAGAAGATGGGCTAAATCACACAGGATTAGACTCGCATATCTGCATCTCAATATTTGCAGCAGTGTGTCATGATGCACAGCAGAGCCATTGATTTTTCCCGGATGCCAGCCAGTGGGAGCACTGCAGGGACAGGACACAATTGGGAAGAAGAAAGGGCTCCTATTTCCCCTCGGCAGCCTCCTTCAACCTTCTGTGCTCAGCATGAAGTTGAGAGCAAAAAGTGAAAGACTCTTCAATGCTTTTCTGCTGGGAGGACACTTGTCAGGAGATGGGGCTCGTGCCAGGGCTGAGGAGGAAGCAAACAGGAAAGAAGCTTCCAGACAGCAATTATAAAACCATTGCAAAGAGTAGACTTTAGAGAGATCAGTTTCAATCATAGGAAACAATTTATGAACCTATCATGTTCTGGTTTTCACTAGACTGAATGCTGAGTACACACATGGTACATGGTCAGGTTTCTTCACCAACACGTGCATACCTACCGCTCGCTGTGATGGAAGGTGAAGTGCCAAGCAGCCAGATTTCAGTCGTGCAAAGGTAAAGGGCAAAGAAAAAAAAAGTAAGGATGGTACTGGTTATACAGTGAAAGCTTTACTGAGCTAGGACTAGGCACTCACACTTTTAAAAGATAGGGCAGAAACCCCCACATTATACTACTTTGGAAAAAAGGATGTAACAAAGATTTTACAGAATTAGGAGGAAAAGCCCATATATTTTTACTGAGATATTTTGTATTTGATTTCATCTACAATGAAACTACAGGAACTACAGAAAGCGGTTCATCCAGCCCTTGATTGCTTAATTAGAAGATTACAGAATTTATATACAGAGCTATGTCTCATCTCAGTGAATATACTTTCCTGTCATTATTCACACACACACAATTATAATATATTCAGGCCAATCAAAGATGTGTTCTGTGGGTCGATCAATATGCATGTTGAACCAGCTCTGGAAGGAAAGTGCAAAGTCCAAAAGCTGTAGGAACACTAAATAAAACATCACACTACCAGAAGATGACAATTTTTACTTTACTTGTTATTCATTCCTCATTTTACCCCTCAAGAGTTCCAAAAGTTTAAGCAAAGTCTATACTTCGAACACTTTTTGAGTTCTCATGCAACAGAAAATAATCTGGAATTCTTTATCGAGGCTTATTAGTTTAGAGTTTTTTGAATTCTGCACGCCTGCTAAACATGAAATATTTAAATAGTCAATGTGAAATTCTTCCTCTGACATCTGTTAGTAAAACAACAGTTAATTATCTAATACACAGCAGTGAGAATATCTGAGTTCTTAACAAGTTGTCAGATTTCATCAGTCTTTGAACAATTTTCATAAAAACTTTTCTTTCTTTCCTTAAACAAACTTAGATTGTATCACTCTCCACATCACCAGCCAAGAAAAATTAAACTAGACAACAAGCTTGGAGTTGTATATATCCCTGAAGTAATTTAAAAACAAAGGAAGATTGTATCACCTGTGGATATATGATCTGCTTGCTATGAACTCCCAGGACACTGCAATGAGCCCAGCAGGGTATGTGATGTCTAGAGGAGATGTCATCCTCTGCACAAAGCTGCTGGTTCCTGTTTCCTGTACGCAAGGGTATTATTAGGCGATATAATTTTGATGATGTAATGTTTGCAATTTTGTATCCTGTTTCCGTAGTTTTGGTGGGTGGAATCCCTAGGCTGAAATTACCTTTGTGTGGTTGAATTAATCTCTCCCATTAAAAGAGGCTGGGTTTGTCACTTGTCTACAGAATCTAAAACACCAGTACTCCGAGCAGTTGTCACAAGACAGAGATTCTGACTTACAGATTCTATTTATGAATCAAGATAGATCTTGGTGGTAATTGCTCATATAAATATTTACACAATTTTTCCCAGAAATAGAGCGAAACTAAAAATGGAAGAATATTGGTAGAGATAAAAAGTCTTTTGTTCTGCTTCATTTACATAATTAAGACAGGGAAGGGCAAGCTACTCTAATAGTAGACTGCTGTGGAAATAAAGGTGTTTTCCTATTGACATAAAGCTTACCCATTTCCTGTTGCCTGCATAACCTGTGATGGTCTAAATTCATACTGAGCGAGGACTGCAGGAATGGCTCAAGTGGACCTAAGGCTCTGCTGCCACAGAGAGTGGGGGGACCCTCTCACCCCCTTTGGATATGTGCTCCTGCTGCTTCACCTGCACCAGCTCTGCCCGTGCAGTGCAGCCTTGGCAGAGTTTGCTTTCAATCAGGAATCAGAGCTTTCCTACTGTGGCCCTGGAAGTATGTAGCTCCCAGGCAGCCGTGGGAGTAGAGTGTAGCTGAGAGTGGGAATAAAGATAAAGTCCCTGCTTTTGGCAGCAGTATGGTTTCAGAGAGGCTCCTTGCAGCCTATGGAGGGCTCTGCGAGTGCCTGTGCTGTGGAGGATATATTAAGACTGTTTGGGCAGCTAATAAAATCACCCCTTAGCTTTAGTCAAAACAAGGTTTTAGGAGCTGCACAAACTCTTTTCTTCATGTCGTAGCACTTGAATAGTGTACCTCATTTGTTATATTGGCAAGTACATTTTTCTCCTGAAAAGCTCAGCTGAAGAATAACGGATTAGGAAGGAAGCCTTCATTTTGAGAGGTGAGAGAATAATAACATGACATGCTTCCCATAATATAGATGGTTATAATCTCAACTTTTGCCCTGGACCTATTCAGTCTCTTGTACAAGTTAATAATTAAGCCATGCTTCAGTTTTTGCTTAAGAGCCTATAACCCTTTAAAGCCTGCAGTTCCCTGTAACATTTAGGCAGAGCTTACCTGCTCCTTTCATGATACATCTGAATATCTGAATCACACAACAGGATGAAGCTCATTTTGTTTATACCACTTGAATTGATAGGATATTTTTTACGAACAGCCACACATCTTAATTTAGCACTTTTTTATGCAAGGAAGAAAAATTCCTCGAATTTTATTTCTTGAAAGGGTAAATCCTGGAACCTGCACTAAGCCTGATTATTCAAACTGGTGGAAGGACCTTTCCATGGGAGGTGTGGGGAAAAAAACCAAAGCTTTTCTAAGTTGCTAGTACAGTCTCAGGGCTACATTAGCTTGTGCGGCTAATTTATTGCAACTCCATGGAGTTAGTGAGGGAATGGCTGGCAGATCTGGGCTGCCCTGTTCTCCCTAGTAGTAATAAGATCTGGCAGAGCGTGCCACTGCACTATCTGCTCCCAAAGCATGGAGATGATGTACAATCTCCTTTTGCTGTTCCTCAGATGTCACGGGCAACACAGCAGGGCCATGCCGCCAGCCGGTATTGAGGAAGAGGTAGGATCTGATGGAGCTTGACTAGAATATGATCTTAGCAGACAATGCAACTTTAGAATAAAAGGAAGCTATGAAGAAGTAGCCAGTATTACTTATGTCTGTAATATGGGAGGTGCATAGTAGCCACCTGCCAGTGTGCTCTGTGAGCTGAAAGCTTCTGGTGTCTAAAGGTCAAAAGGAAGTTTTCTAATATCAACTTTCGTTGCTTTTGTAGTGTTTGTAAGACACAATCCAGCATACAGAGCTAAAGTTTCACGCTATTTCTCCCTCACAGCATGGCTCTATAGCAAAGTCTAGCTCTTTCATGATGCTTTCCATTACTAGAAATGTTCTGTAAAGGAGCTTATTTTCTTGTTCCAAATTTACAGATAAAGAAAGGAGGGTAACAATAACATAAATATGTAATGTCATTTTTACAGGTTATCCAGCCAACTGCCCCAAAACTGAACCCTGGCCACCAAATCCCCATGGTGTGATCTAGCTGCTACATAACAGAGCCTTCCCTGTGTGTACTCACCCAGAGTGGTGTAGCTATTGTTTGTATGGGAAGTCCTACCTCATGAAACATCCTGTAGCCATGCTCAGGGAGAGATATTTATTTTGAACAGAAAGGGTAAAATAATAAGAGGCTCTAAGAAATTTTAAGAGCTGTTGACTTGCACAGGTATTTAAGAAAATGTACTGTTACAGAACTTGTGCTTGTTTATTTAGCTAGAAATTAGACTGTTGCTTAGACTTCAAGGCAGGGGGAGTTTCTGATCTGTTCAGACCCTTCTATTCGGTTGAAAAGCCTTCTCTGGTTTCCTAACCAGCCTTCTCGGCATTATCTCCCCTCTGCAAATTGTTCTCCACTGTCACCCTTGTATCCCGACTTCAGGCCACAGCTCTCACCATTTCCAAGATCCCTCCAGCTAGGTGAGCTCTGCCAAGACTTCCCTGAGAACACCTCTAATTCTTTCCTACATTCATGTTTCTTTGTACTAAGAAGCCAACATTTTCTGATAAATGACATCATCCTTCTTAGAGAAGTACAGGGAAATACTACAGTCTCTCAAATAGCTCAAGATGGTGACTGTTGGTTATAATTAATAAATTAGTCTCCAGCTGTTTTTGAAAATAAAGAGAAACTGCAGGCCCATTTCTGTGTATACAAGCCACGAGCACATCCTCAATAGCAAAACATTATGCAAAAATACTTCCTTGTGTATCACATTGCATGTTATACATTTGACAAAACACAGTGAATCAGATTAAATGAACAAAGACTTACTGAAAATATATGCTTGCAATTGCTGGTTGACAGAGTCTTAAAACACTAAGCAACATAAGGTGATGCACCGAGAAACCACAGTTGAGACCAAATTAAAAAAAAAAACAACAAAACCAACAGAAGACTGTAAAAAACAGGAATTATGTGCAAGGAATCACTGCAGAGTGTGAAGGAAACAGGGTACATGATATATGAGAGGAAACCATTATGACTTAGTTGTGCTTATACAGAAGTCACTCTGAGATTTATTAGTAGTTCCCCAGGAGCAGGACCAAACCTTGTATAAGTGGGTAGGGAATGAAAACAAGAGATCTGGGACTGGACTGCTAACACCTTACATCCTCTCGTGCTCAGTGTATGCATTTATATACAACATACACAGATTCAAAATAACAAAAGCTCACGATTCAATAGCTCTAGAAAAAGTTGCTAGGTTCCTGGAAGACAATTTAACATCAAGCATTTTTTTCCCTGTTGGAAAAAGCCTAATAATTTCTTAATACTATGTGAAGAATTTCTCTAATTTCACAAACTAGAGTTGCATGTAAATGTATTGAAACAGACTGTAAGGCTCAGATGTGATCTGCAAGTAAAAAACTTTATATGAACTTTGCTGTGCTGACATTTCAGTCAAGAAGAGATTAATTTCACCGATCTTAACAGGAGTTGAAATAAAGCCAAAATGTGAAGTGATTGTAACTCTTTATATTCAGTAACAAAGATGAAGACACACCACTGTATAATCTAATAATGGTTGAATAACACTAAGGACCTGAAATTATGGAAAAAAATAACAGCCAAACAAACTCAAAAGCCCAACAGAAGCCAAGAACCTCTGACTGCCCATGGAAAATCCAAATAATACATTTACTGAAATGCAACAGCAATAGGTATTAATGCATTGTCAGATATTAGTCAAGATGGAGACGCAGGTATTGCACCCTGAAAAAATATTTTGTTTGAGGAAGGTACATAGATTATTAAAAGGCCCCAGAAAACAGGAAATGACTCAGATAGCAGGACTTCAAAATCTTCTGCTACTTACAGGGGTGAACATACTGTGCCTCATCAGCTCAAATTGTAATGGAGATGATTTAAACCTGTATTATCTTGTTAAAACAACTATGAATGCAAAGGATACATAAGATCAAAGGATCAAGTATAGAAGAAGAGAAGATCTGCAAAAGTGCTTCTAAAGCTTAGTGTGCTTCTAGGACCTAAGGTGGAAAGCTCAAGTGACAAATGGAAACCAAAGGCTTTAAAGTTCTTAGCAAATACTAAATATCAATTCGTAATTGAAACGCTTGTGGGAAAAACTACTTTGACACAATGGATGATGGAACAAAAGATCTTACAGGTTGAATACAAGACCCTGGGGACTCTAGTAGTATATCCAAAGACTAAACGACAGATCTAAAAACTGTAACTTCATTCAGGTTACCGGACACACTATAAACACAGAGTTGAGCAGACGAAACCAGAGAATCAAGGGGAAGTATTACAGTGATGCAGGAAACCCAGTGGAAAAGTAATCTTTTCAAACCCATGGGAAACAAAAAAACTATGTGTAACTGTATATATTGTATAACAGAGGAGGATTAGGTGAAAGACAAGGAATAATCCTTGCATGCCAGGAAAATTCAGTCATCTAATTCAAACTCCTGATCCAGAAGAAAATATTTTGGTTTGTTTGCAAGTGTTTTGGCTTACATATTGTCATAAGGAGATGACAGCAGATTGTACTTAAGGTTACCATCCAGGTCATAAAGTCTGATCACTATTTGGAGACAGATACCACCAAGAAAAACTCAACGTGTTATAGGGAAAATTCTTGCCTGCGTAAGCAAGGCTAGTTTTCTCTTTCGACAATTTAAGAAGCCCTGTGATTTTGCAGAAATGAATACAGTTGGACCCCGTTCTAATGAAGGTCTCCAGGCATTTGTGCAGTGGAAATATAGAAATAATAGGAAATCAGTACCTCAGCTCAGTATTAAGGAGGCTTGCTCATTTACTGGCACTGTTTCGTATCAAATGAGAAGTAAGGAAAAAGATTATGAACATGAGCTGTAGATTCCTATTGCAATTTTTGCAACAGTATAAGGGTACTATTAGCATGATTACATTTTGACTGTGTCCATCTATATTTTGGCTTCAGTTTCAAATGGAGATCGTATTTTGCCTTGCTTTCTCTTCTAAATTGGTCTTCAAGGTTGAAGTGTTACACAGGTTCTGGCTTCCACCTCAAGGAGCTATACTTCAGTTGTTAAACTGAGGTGAAGTAGCTGTTAAAGAGTCTCCTACAAAGTTTACAGACAACACGCAGGAGAAAGGGATTGTACAAATATATTACAAAATCATTATAATATTATATGATAGACTTGGTAACAAGAACACCTCTTCTTAAAAGGAAGTTGCAACAGATTATCAGCATGCCTCAATAGAAAGTTTCATAATAATAGCATATTCTAAGTGCAAGAAAATTGTGATGAAAGTGCAAAAGAGTTACTCAACCACACTAATGCAAATCCTTCCAAAACCCTGATGTGCTGCAGTTTTTATAAGGGAAGATCAAATGATGCACAATGTTTGTTATTATGCTGCCATGGCCACCTAGTGAGGAACGTGCTTAAGAGAAAGTTGAATAAAGACGGCACAGTTACACTAACCTTGGCATAATTCCTCTGTTGGACACAGAAACAAAGGTCCTTTGCCGAGTATGTTGGTGGATAAAATAAGCTGTGCTCTTGAAGGAGAGGAGGGTGTCACATTCTTTGCACTGTATTTCTTTTTAATGTCCACGTATTCACAGTGATGTCCAAACTTTGAAGGTACTCCATCTGCTGGAGGTATTGCCAGAGACAGATGGCCCATTCTCTGCCAATGCCCATTTCCACTGCCTCCCTTTGCCACATTCCATAAAGGAACTGCTACATGGCTTCTCTCGTACATTTTTATGTTCCTATCTTATCAGCTGGCTGGTGTGTTGGGGCAACCTTTGAGCCACATGGTTTTTATAACTATTAGTATTAAGGCTTTTCCTGATTGGAAACTGATTACTTAACAGGCAAACAACAATGTAGGATTGGGAGTGTGCAACGGGCTGTCTGAGCAAGGCGATCACAGGGACAATGACATGGTGGGTCTCTCAGAGGCTGAGAGGATGGGAGACACGTAATAATGAAAACTTCAGTTACCTCCAAGGTAAGTTATATAAAATATCATGTCTAGACATGCTGCTAGGAATGAAGGTTTGGATTTCAAAAATAACTTCTCCACTAAACAGGAGCTCAGCACTAGAGGGAGAACAACTCCTGATATTGTTCTGAATAACAGGAACAATCTGGTTCAAAATGTAACTATGAAAAAGCATTACGGTAACAATTCCATTCAACAACTTTGCAGAAATGACAGAAGAAAGAAAATCCAGTACCAAAAAAAAAAAATATATATAAAAAGATGGAGAGCATTTAAAAGAAGACAAAAGGGTAAAGGGTAGAGTGTAGGCAAAATGCAGCTATTTAAAGACATCATACTTGAAGCTCGGTGTAACTGTAAGCCACCTGTCACTAGCAACTTTTGAAAGATCCAAAAGGCCATGGATAAACAGCAAGGTATGGGAGATTTTGGAATTAAGAAGGCATCCCTCATGGCAAAGAAGGCCAACAGCTTCCTGGGCTGTATTAGCAAAAACGTTATAATACAAAGGTCCAAGAAAACATCAGCTCAGGGCTAACTGGTGGCCAATGAAACAAATAGACTATTAGAAAATATTAGAAAACACTCATAGAATAAAACAGAAAAAAAAACATTCTCAGCCCTAGGGGCATTAATTTTTTTTATACTTTGTCTAGTTCTAGTCTTCTTGTCTGAAAAAGGATACAGCAGGAAGGCAACTGTATAGCAAAGTCAAAATAGGATAATTAAAACTGTAATGGCTTTCATATGAGGAATGGTTAAACAGGCAGTACCACCTCTGGCTGAAACAAACAGAACTACGGGAGGATATGACGGAGATCTACAAAATCATGTGTGGCTTAGAGTAAGCAAACAGACAGTTGCTCACAGTCACACCTGATCTGAGAAGGGAAATATAATGAAGGCAGCAGATAGAAAGTATAAAACAAGAACAAGGATGTATATGTAGTTAACCTGTGCAACTCTCTGCCACAGGAGGGTCTATATGTTATTTTGTGTTCAAAATACATGGATGAAAAATTCTCTTCTGTGAAGAGAAGTCTGGGGACAGAATTTTCAGTAGGACCTATAGCGATAGGACAAGGTGTAATGGCTTTAAAGAAAAGGAGAGAAGATTTAGACGGTCACGATTCCTCTGGCTGAAACAAACAGAACTACGGGAGGATATGACGGAGATCTACAAAATCATGTGTGGCTTAGAGTAAGCAAACAGACAGTTGCTCACAGTCACACCTGATCTGAGAAGGGAAATATAATGAAGGCAGCAGATAGAAAGTATAAAACAAGAACAAGGATGTATATGTAGTTAACCTGTGCAACTCTCTGCCACAGGAGGGTCTATATGTTATTTTGTGTTCAAAATACATGGATGAAAAATTCTCTTCTGTGAAGAGAAGTCTGGGGACAGAATTTTCAGTAGGACCTATAGCGATAGGACAAGGTGTAATGGCTTTAAAGAAAAGGAGAGAAGATTTAGACTAGAATTAAGACATTTTTTACAATGAGGGTGGTGAAACACCAACACAGGTTGCCTAGAGATGCCCCATCCCTGGAAACGTTCAAGGTCAGGTTGGATGGGGCTTTGAGCAACTTGATGTAGTTGCAGATGTTCCTGCTCATTGCACTAGATGACCTTTAAAAGTCCCTTCCAACCCAAACTAGTCTATGATTCTATGATGAAAGAAATACTGCTATTAAAGAGAGATACAGCTATTATATATGAAGACACCATCCGTATGGGCTCAAAAAGCCCAGGGTTACAAACTGCTGAAGTCTCCAGTATTATTCTGGGCAAGTATCATGACATGCTTGAACTGTTCACATGCTGTTGCCTGGGCAAACCTACTCACCATCACTGGTGACAGATGGACTTTGCTCTGACCTGATAAAACTGGTTGCCATAGTAGGCCTTGATTTGCCCCCACCTGAATTTAGATTTCTGCGTGCATTTCTTCCAATGATCATTATAGCTTGGATACAGACTGTTATTTGGTTTACTTGGCAATCCCTGCCTTGATGCTGTGTCTCTGTCCTTTGCCCACCAGATCCTCTGATTTATCAGGATTGCTTCACACAACGTTGTAAAAGAGCAAGATGCTGATGACACTGGTTACTTAATCCACTCCATCCCGTTCTAACAGCTAATCCTGCAGGCACATGTGACCTAAGGCTGGAGGAGGTATGTAATCCCTAGAGGGGATTATGGATAAGATGGTTGCACAGCAGGGAAGGGGTTATCCCTTCCCTCCCCACCTTACCATTAACCATGAGTACTGAAAGCAACTGCAGAAGGAGAAATGAGTGTGCTTTTCATTAAATGTAAAGTCACTGCATTCCTGATTTTCTTCCCTTGAAATGATCATTTAAAATATTCCCTCGTTGAAAACGGGAAGAGTTCTCTCAGAAGAGCTGCTTTCTGAGAAGGAACCTGACTTGCTTTGGTTGTGAGAAATACAGATTTTGTTTAAGCAGAAAGGTACCGCACACAGATGCATGCCCACTGTGTCTCCTTTAGCAAGTTTACTATATTCATAAAAAGCATCTTTACCTTTCCCACCAGCAAAGGAAGTCCAAAGCAAATCTTAATGTGGCCTTTGAAAAACTGAGGAACCAATGTGGAAATAGTAAGCTTTGGAAATGTATTACTACCTCTTATTTCACTAAGACTCAGAGGAAACACTTCATATCAACCTGGTCTGTCAAACAGTCTGTGGGGTTTTTTTCTGTCTTATGATCTCATGGTAAATATATTTATATATTGTGCTGCACTGGATACAAGTATACTTGCCATGAAAAAAGAACAATTCGCAGCACCCACTGTTCAGTATGTTCGTGAAGTGCACATGAAGTTGCAACTTTGGGAAAAGTCTGACATCCAAACTTTGTTGTTCTTACTGTGCCCTTTGAAAACTGTTATCGCACACTTTTCATTGTTGATGCGCACTACACGATAGATGTACTTCAAGTATCAAAGCTGTTTCTTCTTATTTAAAATTTAATTAGTGTTCTGCAAGGCCTCTGACAATCCTAAACAGGAATCGACTTCTGTATCATTATTATTTACATATTTCAATTATTACTTTAGAGACATTTATAAAAGAATATTTAGGTCATCCAGTCTTAAAAGCTGTCCTTGGTTTAAATGTTCATGACACAATGCAAAAGATAAGCTGTCATTTTAAAGACTACTGCTTGCATTAGTTGGGATTAAATCAATTTATCTGAACAAGATTCAATGAAAGTAGGAGGTGTCTAAACCTTTTCCAGGAGAGAAGATGTGTCTCTTGAGTGTTACACCTCATATCTAGCAAAATAACATTTCAAAGCATGCACCTAAGTTTTTCATATTCTCTTCAGCAAGCAAAGTATTCTAGCATGAAATCAGGAATCTACTCATTATCATTATGCAAGATTCAGTTAATGATCTTCAAAATACATATTGGTGTTCTCTGAAAAATACTGGTATATCACTTTCATATACAACCATAGCTTCTTCTGTGGCTGAAACACTGTTTTTCTTGTTGTTCTCCCCCAAATAGCTGACTCCTGTCTGTTACAACCCCAATGCTGTGCGTAATCCAATTTTTAGGACTACATTGACTATAAGCAGTCTATTTTAATTGCTTGGAGCTAACGGGCTTATAGTCTTAAATCCCCCTTACTGTTCACAGGAAGCGAGCAGGCACTGACAGTATCCACAGATGGGAGCACCCAGCTCTGGCTGCTGTTGGAGACGGGGAGAGAAATATTATTATGTAGTTGCTTCATAAAAATAGGCTGGATTCTTTAGAAAAGGAGTGGCCGGCCACAGCAGGATCGTTTACATTGCAGTGTGGTCTCCAGAGAAATCCTGCCCAGAGTTCTGGGACTGCTGCAGCACTTTCACTCCTTGCTACTATTTGCTGAGTGTGAAAACATATGGATGTGCTGACTGTGTTTAAGGATTTCACAGAGAAAAGGAACCTCCCTGAATCTGACACACGTGACGACAGTCACTTCTACAAACTTTGCAAATTACTGTATGAAGAAGAAAAAAAGAATGAGCATGTTTATGTGTGTCATTTCTGCTGGCAGGGACTGGTGAGCTTAGCAGTCATGCTTGTTTTGCTGTGAATCATAACTCCTGACTCACTGCCACAACAACATATGGGTCAACCTCCCAATCTGGAAATGGGACAGCAGGATTAGTCGTTGCAACAGACCTGCAGGTTGCTCTCAATCTCCCTCTGAAGGAGCTGAGCTTCTCAGCTTCTGCTGGACACTGTACAGAGTTGGCATAACTGAGAAAATCTTTGAAAGTACCAATGAATTAAGGACTTTGACACCTGGAGATGGGCATCCTCCTGAGACTTTTGTGTACTTAAACAACCTAAACAGAACCTATATGTTTCAAGGCTTGGTTTTACTTGTGATGGCACTGGTGAAGGGAGGGAGGGAAGGACAGCCATGCAGTTATGTACCCACCCTTCCATCATGAATTTTACAGCTCATGCTAAACTGGGCAGTGCTGGCAGGGAAAACACAAACCTTTAGCTCCCTCGGCATATCAGCCCTTGCTGTTGCTGCAGACTTCTATACCAAATACCGTTATCTCCATGTTTAAGCTGTGGAAGCTAAGGCAGTGAACTTACCGAAGGCACAGAAGTCTGTGTCTTACTTTCAGACACAGAAGGAGACAGAGGGAGCCCTTTGTTGTTTATTCCACGTTGTTACTGACTCATTACTGACACACTCATCTCTGTTGCTAAGGTTACACTGCAGCTAGTTCAGCAGGAACAAAGTGGATGGAGGTCCTTCTAGCCTTTACTTGCTCTCAGTGGCTCCCTAGGGGCACTGTGCTATGCAACTGGTCCCCTAGGGTCCCCTGAGGACACATGAAGTGCAATGGCCCTTTCATTATAAATCCCAGCCCTAAGGGAAGGACTGTAGATAATTCCCCATATTTTAGAAAGGTAATCACGTAACACAGTGGACAGGAAATTTTGATGCTGAAAACCTGGTTGCAGGAGCTATTGTTGTTAGGATGTTTTCCCTTTTTTATCCCATCTCTGAAGTAATCAAAACCTCAGGAACACCGATCACATACGTTTGCGCCAGCTGAGATGGAGCTAACATTTTTCTGCTTCTCTGAGCCCTGTATCAGGCCAGGAACCAGGCACCCTCATGCAAGAATGTAGAGGCATGAGGGGAAACTCTGAAGTACAAATTTCAGCTCTCTCTATATACATCTCCATACGTGGCAGGGAGCTGCCTTGGAACCAGTTATGCTAGTTTTCTACCATCAGAAGCAGCGTATGAAGAATGAGGAAAGTACACAAATAATTATTTACAAATATTATATGCAGCCAAGTTGATCTACTTGGTGCTATTCCGCCAGAAATTCAAAGAGATCATGGAGAAGAAATCAAGAGGAAACAGAATAGCATAAAAAAATGCAGTCAAAATATCTCCAGTGTTCTTCTAGGAAGACTAATTATCAGGGAGGGCTAACCAAGCTGTTACAGCTTGACCCTGCCACATCTGAGTTCACAATCAATGGAATAGTAAATGATAAAAAGAAAAAAAAAACCTTAAAAAAGCCTTATTAAATAAAGGGATCAGGTAACTTGTCACAAGTAACTGAGGGCTCCTGAGGGGTAGTGAAAAGCATGCAAGAAAATAGTCAGGCACCCATGAACTACAGCAAGCTAGATGTCCTCCCAACCCAGAGATGGCTTCACTGAAGAAACCGTACAAAAGCTAGATAAGAGAATGAGTACATATTTTGCCCTGATTATTGTATATATTTCAGTGAATAAATAATACTCCTATTTTGAAGGAGATGGGTCTGAGCTACTTTAATTATCCACTACCACTGGCTCCTGTAATAGGGATGAAAAAAGCACAAAATGGCCTGGTTTTCCAGAGTAAAAGTAGATAGACAGGCAGCAAACAGATCTGCAGCAGCCAGATCCAATCTCGGAGTGAGAGGACTACACCATCCCACCTGGAGGAGGACAACACAGAGAAACACCTATTCTCAAAGGCCATGCTCAGGAAGGTCTAAAGCACCGCATCCATAAGCATGAGCTATGGGACTGCTCATTTAGGGCAGGTTTTGCCACCTTTCCTGCATCGGCTCATCATTAAGGTCAAGGATCTGAATGCCATCCTTGCCAACCCTTCATTCTGAGTGAGGTATAGAATTATAATCTGAATCAGGACTAATATCCATATTGAACAGTTTGATACTATGGCTACAATGGAGAAAAATAAAATCCCAATATACAAATACTTTCTGACTTCAAGGGATTCAGTATCTTTAACAGAATATTTTGCTGTTTGTGTGCACCTTCCAAATTCAAATTCTCATCCTGTTCCATGCTAAGACCCCACAGCTCCTATCCACTTCAAAAACTACGGAGTACAGACATTCTGCTTTCTTGTATGACTGCAAAGCACAATCCAAGCCAGGAGAACTAAGTCACACCTTCAACAAACCTCAGATTATTACTAATAAACAGGCACAGTCTTGGTATAAACACAGTCAGCCATTTGCACGTTTAATTATAGCATATAGCACCATAATTTAATAGAATAATTATTGTTATTGTACTCCTCCTGGGAGTTCGTTTTCTGAGGTAAAAGAAGCAGAAGAGCAGATCCTGAAAGCGGAAGGAGCAAGGCAGCAGAGAGGTTGACCACACAACCACCGAAGAACGGTTACTGCGTTGACCCTGTATCTCAGCTGAAGGCGACTGTCTGCTAGAAGAACCGTGCTCTTTGCAGCCACCACTTTGACAAAAACCACCCGTCATGGCTTGATCTTTCCTTGCTGTGGGTAGAGCCCATGGCCGTTGACGTGCGAGTCAGCCCCTGGGGATAAGGAGCAGCTCCCTCACCAGCCCAAGGACTACAGCGCAGGCCAAGGGCAGTTTCACACCCACATCAGACATATGCTTGATTAATTTTAAGAGTCGCACTTGCTTACACACAGTCTGAGGTAGGTTTTGAGCCGTAACAGCAGGTTAGCCAAATTGCTTATTAAGAGGCTTTCTCACTGGAATCGAGTTTTAGAAGAACACTTAGGGCTCTTAACGGAAGGAGAATTTTGCTGGTCGAAGTGTATAGCACCAACTGGCTGACACCGCTGGACACTGGGGGGGCTTGTAGTCACTTTTTATTTTTGGCGGTGGGCTCCTGACCACCTGTTCTTCACCCGGAGCGGCGGCTGCCCGCCCTGCCTCAGCACAGGAGCCCTGCGGCTCAAGCTCTCTCCCTCCCCCGCCGATCCCG
>NW_015090864.1:16246661-16368026 GCF_001431845.1 Calidris pugnax | reverse complement strand
GCGGCGGCGGGGCGCGCAGGCGCAGGCGGTGCCGCCGCAGCCTGCGCAGGGAGCGTCGGTTGGGGTCGGGCCGGTGGCCGGGGCTGGGCCGGGCGCGCTGACGGGATGGACGAGGACGTGCTGACTACCCTCAAAATCCTCATCATCGGCGAGAGCGGCGTCGGCAAGTCCAGGTGAGGGGGCGCCCGCCTCCCCCCCCCCACCCCGGTCTCTCCGGCCCATGACGCGGGGCACCGGGCGGGCCCGGCCCCGTCCCCCGTGGCGCCGCGTTGGACGACCCCACCTCGGCCTGGGCGCGGCCTGCCCTGAGGAGGGCTAGGCCCCGCGGCGGGGGGGGAGTTTCCTGGCTCCTTCTCGGTCAGCCCTCCTCCAGGCGGGGGGCTGCCCTGCTCGGGGCTGCCGGCCTCTCCCGCAGCCCTCCCCCAGCCGGCGGCCCCGCGGCGGGGAGGGGAGAGCTGGTGACCCAGTTGGAAACTGAGAGGGAGCAGAGCTCTGCCGGCCTGGCCAGGGGCAGCCGGGCCTCCCTGTGTCCAGTGCAGCCTTGTGTCGTGTGGAGAGGGGTGTGCTTTTACAGTCCCACAGCACTCCGGTCCGTAAGATGTACACGTAGAGTCACAAGTCACCCTGTGCTGAGTGTAAGGGGGAGGGACAGGGGCATATAAGGTAGGCAGTGGAGTAGTTCTACCACCGATTCTTCTGCTGGCTGATTGTACTCTTTTTCAAGTATTTTGAGGCGCTTTTCTTCCACTTTCCTTTACCCCCTGCCCTTTTCATGGCTTTTCTCTAAGCTACCTTTTTTGTCTTTTAGTATTTTTTTTTTTAACTTTCTTTGTTAGTGCCATAGTTCTTAATAAAGGAAGAGGGATATAAATGCGGGAGGGCATCTGGGAACGTACCACACTAGTCATGTCAGATTTGGTGTTTTTATGGCAGTAACCTATGTATTCTACCATGAGCCTAAGTAACATACGAGTTGCTAATTACAAAAAAACCCACCTTATTTGTTAAAAATGTGTCAGTCACTCCTTTTGAGTTAGCTGCTGAATTGATAATGTAATACAGTAGGCCTCTGGTGACAGACATGATCTGAGCAAATTTCTTTTAGTTGAGGTCATCTGTTTTATATGTGGCCACGTGGAAGAATCTTTCCTGAAACAGGTAGTATGCATAATGTTTTTGTATAACTATTTACGTGCTTTTTTTCTTCACATTGTTGGAAGAGACTGTATAGAAGAAATAAAATAGCTATGACATGATAACACTACAGTTATTCAGATACAGGGTCTTAATATTGAACTATTCCTGAATTTGTGTCACTTACCTATTACTTGACCAGGTAAGGTCAGATGTTAAACTTGTATTAGCATGGTGTAGTGAGTGGTTGGAGTCCTGACTTCTGAACCAAATGCTGTCTTAAACCTGGTCCCTGTGGGTGTGCTGTACTTTGTAGAAGATGATATCTGCAGCTGGAAGGTGGGGAAAGTAGGAGTTGGTTAGGCTTAGCACTCAGACTTGTAAACTGATGTTTTTATTCTAGTGGCACTATGAGGGTTCCATATTTTGTCTGTTTTGAGAGCAACTATTTTTGGTTGTAACTAAAAATAGTTGCTCTTAAATAGCATCCTGATACAACCATTTGAAGGTGCCAGTAAAAACCTATGTACTATCAGTTTTTTTTTTTTTTAAATAATTATTCTTTGATAAATAAAGCAGCCGTTTGGTTTTGGAGTTCTGGAATAGGGAAAAAAAGGTTGGTCCCTGGTTAACTTCTGAGTTTGTCACCCAGCCTTATTAAAGTGAAGGAAATCCAGTAGTCACTTTTCTGTCAATGCAGGACTGTGTCCAAATGCTAAAAAGGAGCTGACTGCTAAATTCCCATCCAAAAAAAGGAGGAGAATGAAAAAACATAGGGGAGAGAAGATGGAAAAATAAATAGGGCTTTGTTTTGTTTCTCTAGCCTGGAAATGAATAGAAGCTGTCAGTTACAGCAAACTGCTGTTTGCCACATGTTAATATACACTTGCCACAGATGCATAAGACCAGTGATTTAAATAACTGTATGCTAAGAATCTTTGTCATTTGCCAAAATATTTACATATTATTTTTTATTAAGTATGGGCACTTCTAGGTACCCAGCTACTATGGTGTGATGTGCTGGTAAATCTTAGTTGGCACTTCTAGGTACCCAGCTACTATGGTGTGATGTGCTGTTCTAGTGGTAGCTGCTGTTCTAGTGGTAGCAAACATTCCCATCAGGATAGGGGGAAATGATGTGTATGTGAAAGTCCTTATATACAAAAAGAATCAAAATAATAAAACAATGATGAGATGATTCTACTATTAAATTTCATTTCTGATGGGTGTAGTCAGTACTGTTCCAGTGTGTGCCCAGTTCAAGGAGTTATTTCTGCGATGAAGAGCTGACTTGGAGTTTTTATCTTAAGCTTACAGAAATACTGTATGAGGCAATGTGAAACCAAAAAAAAATCTAACTTTTGCACTGAATTCTGGGAGAACAAAAATAGAATAAGATAGAAGTAAAATGCTTTGAGAAGCAGACCATGTGACTGTTTAGGCAACTGATTTGTCAACTTTTGTGGTACTTGTGTTCAGAGAGGCATATTCAGTAATAGACACAGAGAAAAGGCCAGGGCTCTTCTAGCAAAGCATGTCTACTGTATTATTTTCATGTTCCCTTCTTTGTTTCTTTTTTAGGAGAGAAATTATGGAAAAATGAGATGTGTTTTTATTTAGCTATGTGATCCTGCTGTTACTTTTAGACTTGTAATTTATAGGCTTCTGGCAAGCTACAGATATGCTGCAATAATAGTAACTCTTCTTTTTTTTCACTCTCTATCAGCCTTCTACTGCGGTTCACAGATGATACATTTGACCCGGAACTTGCAGCAACAATTGGTAAGTATGTGCTGATGTTACCTTAGAAAAATTTATACCAACTTCAGTACAAAACTGTAGTTTGTTCAGACTTGCCTAACCGGTAGTGAAGTTGGGATGTGTCGGCTTCTCTGAGGAAAGAATGATGTGGACAAAGTTTCAGCATGCAGCGCTTATTGGGGCAGAGCATTGACTGTATTGGCCTCTGGTTTTCCCCTTGACGTAAAAATATACCCTTGGCTGGGAAAACAGGTATAAATGTCACCCACCCTTCACCATGAATATGCAAGTCATAGGTATGGGCAGTGAAGAGCTTTAGTGGAACTACCTGCAGTTCACTGATTGCCAGTATTTAAGGCTAAAATGGAAATGTAAGAGCTACTGTTATGTCTTCTACTGAGTTATCTGTATAAGATAGCTATCAAGTTTTTTGAATTATAATATTACTGTCCAGAACTTGTGTTCTATGTAATATGATACTTGTTAGCTATCTTAAGAAAACTTACGACTCTCTTTAGTAGGCGATGTTCGCTCTTGCAACGCCTGACAATATTTGTGTACAGGGCTCACTGTGGCTTTTCCTCTATAGGGAAGAAATGACAGTGTCTTTTTCCCTCCTATGTAGCGATCAGTTCCTTGGCAGCTAGACTCTTGAGAAAAATGGGAGAGAGCCAAGACTCTAGAGCTGCTGGGGAAAAAAAAAAGTGATGTATTGTGGTGGTGTTGATAGGATACCTACCAACAGTGAAGTCAGTTATACTGGAGGAGAGTGACCCAGAATGCAGGGTGTACTATGTAGATAGTTGTCAAAGGAAGCAAAATGAAGCTTCTAAGAATGTGATGCAGCTCTATGCCAAATTAATAACTAAAGTAAGGGAAAAAGAGATGACTTTTCCACACGGTGCATTTGAATTGCATTTTTTATTTTATAGGAAAAGTTCTGGATAAGGACTTGTATCAAATTTTTGCCTTGAGTTCAGCTGTTGGTAAACAAAGCCAGCTCTAATTGGTTAACAAGTCAATAAATTGATCTATTTTTCATTAATGTTAATAAGATACAGGAGTATTGTTTCATGTATAGCACTGAGCTGCTGAGAGGAGGAACATGGCCTAGTTTTGTTTATTGCACTGCTTGTAAAAACTTGTTCAAGTAGCCCTACCTCAGTTCATGAGGGAGGATAGGGTGGAAGGAAGGAGGCAGGACTGGAACAGACCAGGTGGTGAAGGTGACAATCCTGTATTCTAATCTGAATACTTTTGGCCCTGTATATGCGTCAAATCACATGTCTTTCTAGATATGTCAACCACGTAGGCCAGGGAGTCAGTACAGAATAGCTACTTAGGCTTTTGTGAGGTTTTGGATACCAGTAGACTGGTTTGGTCTGGGTGTGGGCAGCCTTAGTGTTTTTGTATGTTTGATTTTTTTTTTTTGGCAGCCTTAGTGTTTTTGTATGTTTGATTTATTATTTTTTTTTTCTCCTTAATTGTGTGGTTTTTCATTCTGCTGTTCATCCATAAAACTCTTTATCAGTGTCAAAAACTAGCATCAGTGCACTGTTTGAGAAACTAAGGAATTATTTCCTGAAGTAATTCTTCCTCTTTGGAATTTATCAAAATGCACAGCAGTATGTGTGGTAGCTAATGTTGGCTGTTAAAGAGCAACAACTCACGGTTTACTACTGGTAGATCATACCCTGCCACTAGGAGGACCTGCTACTGGCAGGTCCTATCTTGCTTTGTTTCTGATGCAGAAGAGGAGGAAGAGTACTCAATGTCAGCATTACTTCAAATAGAGTTTGAGTTCTGAAACAAATATACTGATCTGCAATGAATATGATCATTTGGCAGGAAAAGGAAGTTTCTAGAGACAGAGCAAATGCTGGCCTAGGTTGCCCTAGCTGTTAGGTCCTTCTGGCTGGTGTTCATCGTAGTATTGTGCAGTAGAGCTCCTGTGACCCTAGCTGTGTAACTCCTATAGCATGGTGTGTGGAGCACTCACGTGGGATAGCAGATTCTTTTCTTTCTTTTTTTTTTTTCCCCACCTAACTGAAAGGGGAAAAGACTCTTGGTTGTTCTTACTTGTTTTCTTTTTTCCTCAATTATGAGGTGGTTGCATTGCCATTTTTCTGGTGAATGTATTACTGAGAATCAACGTGTCAGCTTTACATTCAGGGCAGGATTTGTTGTTTGTGTGGATAAAGTAGCTGGAGTGAATTGTCAGAGTTAACTGTTTCCTGCTGCGTGAAGATGCCAAATTCAGGTGCTCGCAGTATGGTGAAATGCCAAAGTGCTTTGTGAGCCTTGACCCGGACTTAGTTTTGCTCTGATTAAACACTATTTTGTTTTGAGTTTGGGGATGGAAGAGGTTTTTAAATAATGTTAAGGCTTTCCTGCTGAGACTACCAAGTATGGTGCTGTTCCAAAATGAATGGATTGACTGAAAGCCTTGGCTGCAGTACAACTGGTACCTTGTAATGACCTGTTGAGATGTACCTTATCTTTGTATCTTGCATAAACCTACAGTGTGCAATTTAAATGACACCCTAAAGTTTTGTTTTGTGTGGGTTTCCCGTTTCAGAATGTTGTAAATTCTATGGTGTTCTCAGAAGAATAAGCTGCCTTGAGCAAATATTTTGACTTCAGTTGGATTAACCATATTTTATTCAACTAGCAGATCACCAATTCTCTTTGCGTTCTCTTGAGGCTAACTTGTTCACCAGGCTTCATGACATGGATCTTATCAAACTATATATACCCCAGTGTTTTCTGTTGTCCTTACTGCTTATGCTTGTCTTTACTTGCTCTTTGTATGAGAGAGTCTAGGTAAGTGTTCAGTGCAATCCTTATTTCATAAGTGATGTGTTGCACAGATCTGATGTCTCTTAATTTTTTGCCTTGCACTTGGAGTCCTCCAACTCTAAGCTGTCCAACTGGTTGGTTACCTACAACACAAACAATACAATCTAGCTGATTTTGCACTCCCTGTAAATACAGCATGGCATACTGGCCTAAATGCAAGAGCAGTGTGGAGGTGACAGAGCTATTCCTTGCAGACTGTAAGTCTGTAGTATCTTAGTGTGTGGTGCTGAGTCCATTTGGCTGAGGTGGTAGGTGTCAACACAGGAGCACAGTCTAGTAGTACTGCCTTGCTTCTGGCTGCCTTCCAGGGCTCTGTGGAAAGCACTGTCAGCTTTCTGTTGTCAAGGGTAGAAACATCACTCTTGCAAGCTCAGATCTGACACCTGTCACATAAACATGTCTGTATTTCACTGAAGTATTTAGGGAACATAAGTACCCTGTTCAATTTAACAAGATACTTAAGCCCTGCATTTTTTCTACTTGTCCTCTTATGGCAGATTGATAATCAAAACCAGTTATTTAAAAGATTTGCTTTTGTTAATGGGCTTTTGTATGTGTTGAGCTCCTTGATGTTCCAGAAGTGTATTTGTTGTGCCTTGATCACTTTAAAGGGTATATTTTTGTGTACTATTCATTAATTTTCATACTTTTAGTTCTCAGTAATCAGTCTATAATGTGGGGTTTATTCACTGTTAAAATTTCTTAATTTACTTGCATTGTTCATGCAGAATTTAAAGCAGTATATTTTAATTTTAAGCCAGCAGCAAGGCTGACAAAGGTGTATATGGGCTTTCCATTAAATGAAAATTGCAGAACTGTGCAGGCACAAGATACTGAATCTGTTTACTGAATGGGAGAAGGATACTGTGGCTTCAAAGTATACCTAATATGTTTGTCCTAAGGAAAAAAGTTTTCCTTCATGACACTACTATGACGTAATTTTGGTTTTTTTACGTTAAGTATCTGAGAGACTTACAATATCTAAAGTTGCGAGTTTTGATGTCAGACTAATGGATAAAAGAAGGCACTGTGAGTTCTTGGACATTCTGGCTGAGCAATGGTGATTTTTACAGTTTAGGCAAAATAATATGCAATTAGAGTGGAAGAAGAGATTCTATTAGTCTAAAAGTAGCTGCCGAGTGCTGTAAAATTGTCAGGACAGGATATTCTTTAGGATCAACCTGGTCTAGTGGGAGGTGTCCCTGCCCATGGCGGAGGGGTTGGAACTTGATTTTTAAGGTCCCTTCTAAACCAAACCATTCTATGATCAATCTGAATCCACTTGCTAGCATAGCAGTCTTCTGTGAACTAGGTAATGTTCTAAGAAGTGGTGTTTAAACAAAGTTAATAGTGACTGTTCTTTTCTGTGAACGTAACTCTAGAATAATGTACCATCCTTTATGCATGGCATGGAGCACTATACTACTAAGTTAGAGACTAAGAGTTTTAGTCCCTAAAAAAATGGAGTTCTGTTTGGTTACTGCAAAAGTCAATGTACTTTGGCAAAATTTTGCTTTAGATAAAGAATATGAGCTTTTTCCAGTGAAGAATGTAGTCTGAAAATTACTCAGTGCTTCAGGGAACAATAGTGAGCTGAAGCTGTGAAACAGTGGAATAAAAAATTTGTGCATTTTTTTTTTTTTAATAAAGCTCTTTTAAACCCCTGTTGCTGTGAAGTCGTAAATCTGCGTGCAATGTGCAGTTTCTTAAGCATCTTGTATGCCTTTTGTGACTGTGTAAGTTGAATGTATTTTGGCAGCTGTTTGTACTTGTTTGTAATCTGCGTGGCCTTGGGAATATAAGTGCAGCACACTTATCGTGAGGCACTACTTAAACAATTTGTGTTAGAATAATTAGAACAGAAATTCTTATTATTGTAACAAGTATTTTTTAAGTCATTTTAAGTCAAAGTGAGGGAAGTTTGCTGTTACCTTTAAACGAAAAACTTTCAAGTGTATCAACTTTCCAAACTACTACTTCATTTCAGGGCTACTGTCTGGTGGGGAGTGAGAGTCACTCCAAAATAATTGAAACATACTTCCAGTTACTTGCTATTGGTAACCTAAGGATTAAATTACAGCAAAATGGATCATAACTGTACTCAGCCTTTCAAACTGATATGTGTTGCTGTATCCTTTAAATTTGCACAGTCAGTAACACCTTGGCCTCTTGGCTTGAGTTTTGTGCAGCTTGTCCTTGAGCAAGCGATAGGCTGCTAGTTTCTGTGTATTTTAAAAAAAAAAAAGGCTGTGGAGGGGAATTATCAGATGTTGAGGTAGATGACTTATCAACAGCACATTGTCTTTTTTTTTTTCTTGGTCACTGAGTGTGGTATTGGTGAGTCCTTGATGTTGCTGGAATCCCTGTAAGAGATATACTGAGTGTTTGAATTATCTGAAGCTTATTTGACATGTTTTTTAGAGGAATTACTGACATTTAACATTATTTCTCACAGGACAACAATCATGTAGTAGATGAGTCTCTGTATCGATTTACGTCTGCATGATCACCTTGATGGGACTTGGTCAGATAGTTTGAGATAGGAAAACAGCAAATAGCTACATGACTGCAGCTTCCTTCTTTATTTTGAAAGTATGTTGTTCCTCAGTACCACAGACATACTCAAGGAGAACACATGTACAAGTAATGAATAGGAAGTTAATATGTTTGAATTATAAACTTGAATATTTGTCCTGGAATATGTGCTTCAATACGGGAAATGTAGTATTTGCCTTCATAAAATATTTTGAGTCAATGGCCCTTAATCTTTTGCAAAAGCCTGTCAGCAACAAAACCTTGAGTTTTAAGCAAGGTTCATAAATATCTGATGAAACTTACTCTTTCTGCTCCTTTGAAAACACAACTTGCTTTCTGGATTTTTTTTTTCTTTGCTCTTTACTTGGTCTCTCAAAAATAGTTACAGTATGTTTGAAGAACTAAAATACTTTTCCTCCTCTAGGTGTGGACTTCAAGGTGAAAACTATTTCAGTTGATGGAAACAAAGCTAAACTGGCAATATGGGTAAGTCTCTCCGAAGTTCTTAGTGTATTGCTTTGCTTTAGGAGTAGTGATGGCCTCTATAATACACAGTTTGTGTAGAATCCTTTTCTATTTCATATGGGGGTGATTTGGGGGAGTGTGTGGTTAATAATGAACCATTCAGAAGGTGGAACGAGCTGTGGGACAACTGGCTAAAGGGGCGATTCTGTTGCCTACGAGCTGCTTCTGCAGCACTGACTCCAGGTCTGGTTGGGATAGGAGTAGAGAAAAAGAGCAATAAAATAGTACTAAGTCAATTTGACTTTAAAACAGTGAATGTGACCACTCCTAGACTTTTTTTTTTAAGGAGTAATTAATTGCTTAACCTCTGAAGAGTTAGCCCTCACTAATCTGAGACTTCCCTGTGTACATCATTCTTGTCTGTACTTGACGTGTTTCAAAAGGGTGCACTTCTTAACCTAAAATGTTTTAGGCAAAACTTAGTAGTGTATTAATAGGTTAAGAATTACTGTTGTATGCTCAATTTATGTTCAAATGTTACCTCTCAAAAGAATTTTTAGCTTAAAAACTTCATAGCCCTCCGACAATGGCTTTTACAGGCTCAAGGTCAATGTTATTTGTAGCAGATGCAGCTGAAAGAGAGAGAGGCAGTGCTTGTAATCTTAGCTATAGTGATCAACATCTACTCTAGTTACAAGCAGAACTTCTAAATTCATGTCAAGTGAAGAAGGAAAAAGTACTTCAAAGCTTTTTTAAACTTCCTCCATTCTGCAAACCAGCCTCCACACTTGTGTGACTTGAAGCACCTTTCGAATATTCAGACTCAGTTTTGACTTCTTGTAGCAAGCAAGAATAAAACCTTGTTTCTCATAAAAGCAAGATACCCGACTTTTCCTTCCTTGGGACGTAGTAGTGGAACATGAAATGTATATTGCAATACTTCTGTTGTTTTGAGGGTATTTCATATCTGGACTAACAAATGCGACTTATGTCTCAGTATGGCAATAGTAATCATCACTAAAATAAGTGGGTTTGGCAAGGAAAAGAGCTGCAACAACCTGACAGACAAATAGACATATAGGAGGAAAACTAGACTGATAGCAGAATAAGTGCTCGTGGGATGGAAAATACTACACAGGACTAATTCAGGGTTTATCTTCTTCCATAATAATAATAAATAATTCTGAGGTAAACTGTAGAAGAAAAGCTTATAAAGGTGTGTAATGATACAAAACCAGTTTGAGATGTGTGGGGTTCATTGAGTGACGTGTAGAATGTTGAAAGTAGAGTTCCATTGTTGAGGCTCTTTGACAGTGAACCATTTTGAATCCACAGTGTTTCATGTGTTGCTTCTAATGTGGGGTAATTTGGATGAAGTTATTTAAATCTTCTATGCATAAAGTCTGCAAAGACTGTGCACTGTAATGTAATCTCTGATAAGAAAACAGCATTATAATATTTTTTTGCAGAGTTGTTGACACTTTAAATTTGAGGGTGTAAATTAAACTTTACTTAAAAACAGGAAAACCTTTGACTTATTTCTGCTTCTCTGTCATAGCGTGCTAAATGCTTTTACCCTGGCACTGAAGCAGATTTAATTGGACGAAGGCAACTGAAGTGAGGGAGCTAGTTTTGTTGCGAAAGGTTTTGATGCTTCTTACAATACCTTAGTACTGCAGCTGTGCTTCGTTCATGCTGGTTGCTGCTGTTCTAGCTGTAGAGCAAATGATTCTGTAGAAATGGCTATTTTATTGCTATGTAGCCCAGTTACTTAGTACACTTAACAGTTTAACGGTGTTTCCCAGGACAGACTTTGCAAAATCTCGAAGGTAATGTGCAGTAAAACAGCAGGGGAGGGTATAAACTCAGTTAATCTGGTAGTTGATTGTGCTTTGAATCTTATTTTGTATGTGCGTTAGAAGCAGAATAGCTGAGAATTAAACTAGATTCTGCTCAGATTAATAATGGAACTTTCTGAATGGCTTTTTAGGATACTGCAGGTCAGGAGCGGTTCAGAACGTTAACGCCCAGTTACTATAGAGGTGCACAAGGTGTTATCCTAGGTAAGTATAGCTTTGCCACGCTGTTTTGAATAAGTTTGTGGTTTTCTCATGCATTGGAGTTATACAAACTCATATAACCTGTCTATAATGTCTAATTAATATTAAAAATCATTGTAGTTGTGTTGAAGAACTTTGTATATTAAAGGATCTTGAGTATAATGCCTGACCTCTTTCTCATGTAGTCAGTCACACTGACCCAAGAACCATGGATTTTTACACGAGATTAAAAGCTACTGCTATTCGAAGGGATATCTTGGAGCTGTCCCTGTACTGCCAGGAATTTGCCTTTTACTTACTACTTTTGGTTTATGTCTGTCCTTCCTGAAGTCAGAGAAAAAAAAAAAAAAAAAATGTTGTTTTTGTCTTCTCCTCAGTGTATCCTTTCTGTTTCAGTATGTATACAGCTTTCTCTTTTTCTTCTGCTGTTCCTTTTTCCTAATGAAATTAATATAAACACCGTGGAGTCTGGCTGGGATTTTTTTACTACTTCTGTCCTCATATTGATGGGATGTTACACAGTCAGAACAGCTTAGAAAAGACTAGCTGGGAGCATAAAAGGCATCAATCTGTATGAGAAAAACGCAGGCCAGACTCCATAATTACAACTTCACAGTGAAGTCTCTTTTGCTTTTCTTTTCTATATGGAAACCTGTTAACTAGGCACTGAGCTCTCAAGTTCTGCTTCTCCACTGCTAGAAGTGAGGAGCTAACTAAAATAAGGGCAGGGAAGTAAGTTTAATTTTTTTGAAGTGATGTCTGACTTGAGAGATTCTTATTAAGTTACTGTGTTAAGTTGTTTAACTTGAAATAACCTTTGTCATGAGACTTCCTGGCAGGTTTTGTTTTGTATGTTCTGTTTCCCAAGTCTGAGTTACATTATCTTCCTGGTATAGGAAGATGCTGTCAAGGCATGTCTTGTCAAGTCACTTAATTGCTGGCACCAAACCTGCACTCAGCGTTGAAAGCTGTAAAAGTAAACAAGCACTGTTTGGAAGCTGGAAAATTCTGCTGTAGAGATTTGCGCACTCATTTTATTTAATAATCTTCTCTTGACTATTTCTTTTTTAAAGTGCTTCTTAAAAATAAGTTCGTTCATGCAAGCCAAGCTATAGATTTGATTGAAACCAACTGTTTATGCATGTCTGCACATGAGATGTGAGAAAGAAGGCAAAAAATACTTGCATAGCTTGAAATGGTAGCTGTTAAATAGTTGCTGGGTAGTGGGTTTTGGGTTTAACATAGTCTGCTTTTTGTCTGCCCTTTTTGCTCCTAGTGTGGCTTATTACTTATATGCCACGCAAATGCTAAACAGTTTCAAACTGGTAGATATTCAGCTTTTTTCTAATTGTTGTCTTTGTAGTAAGTAAATAGAATCCTTGGGGCTCCTTCAGTTTTTAATTCAAAAAGCCATAATTTTTGCTCCTTCTGTAAGGTAACTATTTTTTGGAAAACTATTGTGGAAATAATATTGCTAATATTTTTCAGTTTATGATGTCACGAGAAGAGATACTTTTATCAAGCTGGATAACTGGTTAAATGAACTGGAAACGTACTGCACGAGGAATGACATAGTGAAAATGCTAGTTGGAAACAAGATTGATAAGGTAAATGGAATTCAACTCTAGTAAGTAATTTGTTGGTGTTATTTGTTAATAATGCATATTAATGCTATGTCTTATTATAGGAAAACCGTGAAGTTGACAGAAATGAAGGTCTCAAATTTGCAAGAAAACATTCCATGTTGTTCATAGGTATGTTACAGATATTTGCAGAGCTCTTACTTGATATTTTTTGGATAATGAAAAGTACCACTTCTGTAGGACTGATCGTCTTTTTACGTACAATGCAATTAATGATATTCCTCAGCTGCAGTAGACACAAGGATAGTAGGTATTCCCATTTTCTTTAAATTCTCCTTGAATGCGTCCAGATATGTGTACTAACTGTGGATGAGTATACTGAAATGCATAATGATTAAGGGTAGGATACAGACTGTAGTCTGACAAAACTTGGATTTGGTTTGGGGTTTTTTCTGATTTCTTTTCCCAGCCTAGTTGCTAAATTAATAACAGAAGCAAAATGAAAGAGGGAAAACTGGTACTAGTGGCCAGCTTTCAGTACAGCAGAAGAGCTGG
Organism: Calidris pugnax; assembly: GCF_001431845.1. NCBI lineage: Eukaryota > Metazoa > Chordata > Aves > Charadriiformes > Scolopacidae > Calidris > Calidris pugnax. The sequence continues at coordinate 16,355,074 of NW_015090864.1, read as the reverse complement.
TACTTGACAGAAATCTGTATTAGAACTGGGATGTAAGAAGAGGTGGGAATATAATTAATTTATATATGGTGGGTGGGATTGAATAATGACATAATCATGACTGGAACAAATGCATTGGTCTCATTGTGCTGCAAAATGAGATGGTTCTTGTAGGCAAAGCCTTGTAATGATAAATTAAAGTAGTTGGTGAAGTAATTCTTTATTCATAAGTTTATGACATGTTTCATTTAGAGATCAGCAGGGATTACTTTATAGGATGACTCCAGTAGCAAAGCAGTGCATTGACCTATCCTGTACTTAAAGTTATGTTCCTTGTCACTTGACTGATCTTTGTCTAGTACCTTGCTATTTCTTTTTGGCTACAGTGTTAGATGTGGAAATAGAAGTTCGAAGTTAAGGCACAAGCTGTAAAGTGCAGGAACATGAAAAGAAACATGAAAATTAAACTACAACTAAGTATACATATCTCCATGCTGCATAAGTCTGTGCATGGCTGTGTAGAAGAATGGGGTGAGCCCTAGTGGGACTGTATGGTGTTGGATGGTGTGTGTTGCGCTTATAATATACCCCGTGAGCAAATTTCATGGGCTTAGCCAAGGTAAGGCTCCTCAGTGAAATTACCTGGAATTCTGCTAACTGCAGAAGAAATGACATCTCTTACTCATCAGATGAGTTCTATCATGGAGGTTGACTGAGAATCCTACAGTATAGATTCTTGCTTTTTACAATAGTGGTACTGCAGCTGTGACTAATGTACAGAACTGAAATGCAGAACAGCAACCACGTTTATTTGACACCTTAACTTAGTTGAACTGTCCTTCTTACTGAAGTGCTTTCCGCAGAAAAATAAAGCTAAGCTCTAACTATCTCCGTATATTCTAGTGATGTTCAGCTTGGTAGCTTTTCTAGTAAGAGTTTTTTAAGGTGCTGCCTTATGTGGTGACAGAAATCTGCATACCTGCTAATTTTAGCTCTGCTACATTGTTATTGTAGAACTTGTAAGTCTAGGTTGTAGGTTGAGATTTAACTGAAAGAGAAATACTAAACAAGTTATTGGAAGCTATGCTAACACTTGACTTCTTGTGTCCCTTCTCCAGAGGCAAGTGCAAAAACCTGTGATGGTGTACAGTGTGCCTTTGAAGAACTTGTTGAAAAAATCATTCAGACTCCTGGACTGTGGGAGAGTGAGAGCCAAAACAGAGGTGTAAAGTTATCAAACAAGGAAGAAGGATATGGAGGAGGAGGAGCGTGTGGTGGATATTGTTCTATGTTATAAACTTTGGGAAGCTTATTCTTTGCATATTTAAACAGATAGTGACATCTTTCTGTACATAAATCCGTTAAATGCTATTTTTAGGGACCTTGCAGTTTGCACATATTTGTTTTGTATCATGGCAGTGAACACTTGTAGGAAGAATGTTCTGCAGCTTTCCCAGTTTGAAAATGTTATGGTAAGCATGCCCAATTTGCAATCTTCAGGTTTTTATAAGTAGCATAAATAATGTGCAAGAACAAATGCACTAAAAAATTTTACAACTGTATACATTCATCATGTAACTATTTTAAGCAAATCCATCTAACAGAAACACATTACTGCATTGTCTGCTGTTTGTCTTATTTTTAAATACTCTTGAAATTATAGAACTATATAGTGTGCACAGATCTTGAAAACAGTGTGAGCTATAAATGTTACATTTCATCTCTTCTAGTAAACGCTTTTTTATGGTATTAAAAACAGCAAGATTATACAGTTCTTTGACAAATCTGCTAAATTTTTGTCTTTCAGCAGAACTGTCTAAAATACAAATTGGCACAGGCCATAGCTAGTATCAGCACCTTCTTGAAGAGATGCTTTGAAACCTTCCTTTGCTAAGCTGGGGGACACCCTTTTTTCTTTTTAATCATCACTTCAGTTGATGGCTTAACTGGAGTTTTAATCCTGTGATATTTATATACTAAATTTGTGGTACTCTTGCACTCTAGGTTTTTATGATGTGGTGTACTCTAGACTTGCTGAAGAAAGTCTTCATTTTTGGCAAGGGGTCTGAATGACATCTTTGTTCTTTCATTGTGAATCAATTTGCCACACTTTGGTACAGACGCCTAATTTTCCTAAATGTTTGTAATATAACTTTATCTCAAACTGTAGCTCACTGTGGCTTTGAAGATCTCTATCACGTCCGCTTTGTGTGGCTACTTGTTCAGAAATAAAACTTCCTGTCACAAACACTAAGTGGGAAGCCATAGGGCCTCTTGATCTCTGTATGGAAAACAACTATTGCAATGAGTATTCACTTGAATTTACTGTATCAAAGCCAATGGTTTGTTTCAGAAGACTTGTATAGACTAATAAATTTTTTTCCACAGTATTCAACTTTTCTAACCGCTTCCTATTGTAGAGTTGTATATTTTCTAGCACATACAGTTTAAACAAGGTCACTTCTTACTGACAAATTATTTCTGATTTCTGAAGGACGAGACAAGGATGCTGTTGTGGGTTGTTGTGGCTTGTTTTTTTGTTTTCTTTTTTTTTTTCAATAATCACTATAGTGCAATCCGTAACTGAACTATTGGGCAGTTTCTTGTAAATAAAGTGAATGACAACCTTTTATTACTGCAAGGATTTGTGTACATGTCAGCATACATGATCTGTATTTTGCAGCAGGTCTTGGCTGCTTCTGTTAAAATACACTTTATTCTTCATGCAGAAACTTTGTTTTCTATTCTGTTTTACACTTGCTAGAAAATAATACCAAAATTTGAAGACTTAACCGTGCTAGTTGTTTTTACAAAATATTGTATCTATAGTATTGTTAATGTAGTAGGATAACTTAAATATGTAAATGTAATATTAAATATACATACGTATTGTATTAAAATACTAGATTTGTATAACTTTTTCATGCAGAATATATGGGCTGAGCAAATCTTGTTTGGTAGCATTGAGGTCAAAGGATTCCTCGTTTTTGTAGGCTAGTGGTAGAGGAAACTTGTAGGAGCATTGAAACTCTTGAATACCTCAATTATTTTAGTGTTATTTCTGTAATATTGTGCAAGTATCATAATGCTGGCAGATGCCTGTTTAGGTGTTTCTATACGTATTTTCTTCATAGTGTGGGTGCATCCCTATGTTGAGAAGAGACTTAATTTTCAGTTTCTCACAAAAGGTCCTTTTATCACGGGACCTGGATTCATCTCTCATTCTGCCTTTGCTGGATCTGACAGCTCTTGTCAAAGGAAGGAACTGTGGGGTACTCTGAATAGTGGGTATTGTTCTGCAAAACAATCAAGTCATTTGCTCCCTCTTTCCCTCCAAATTTTTTTTTGGGTCAGAGAAGTATTCTGAAACAGCATATTTAGTGAAACTGAGAGCTTAGATGGCTTTTTTTTTTTTTTTCCCCAAAGCAGATGTTACAATAATTGACTTGCCACTAGCTTTTCTGTTGTCTTCATCTTTTAAGCGTGTTTGGTTATGACCCTGAGGAATGGCTTTTCCAAGAGTCTCACCTCCTTTCTTCATTGCTCTGTCAAGAAGCTGTGAACTGGAGGGGTGGGTCCCTGTGCTTTCAGTATATGTTAGAGCAAACCTAGCCTCAGTTAACTTCCCCTTGGCTACATTTCTTTTAAATCCTTCCTCTTTTCTCCTTTTTTTTTTCTTTTTTTTTTTTTTTGTGGGGGGGTGAAGGAGGTGGGGAAGAAGGGGAGCAAAGGGGAAGGGAAGCTGTCATCTTTAAAATAAGACTGTTCCACTACTTTCAAAGTTGTTTTTCCTCTTTGCAGGTCAGAATTGTATCACCATTATCTTCAAGTGCACTTTCACTGTTGTAGCTGTAATGGAAGCATGTCTGAAACTACCACAAGCTGTATCATAACCTCTGCTTAATGCTCATTTACACTGGTGTCTCTGTGGAATCGTGAGGATTGCAGTTGGAGAAATGTGCACAAGAGATCCTTCAGCTTTCCACAGTAGGAAGCAGAGGAATAATGGGGGGAGCTGTTTGTTCTTTATCAAGTAATGAGAATGTGTCCATTTCCATGGCAGATAGTTATAAGGAAATACTAAACCAGAATGAGATAACTGAGAAATCTTACATGATCACGAAAGACAGTTAAAACTGAAGTTGTTTCCAGTGCCTTTACTCTGTATTCAGTGTTAAAAATCCTGACTGGCAGTTAGGTGCTGGCAGAGGTTTTCTGCAGCCTTTACAGTAGTCTGGAAGAATATGGCACAGCAGTTGAATCTTCTTACTTACACTAGAGAACACCACTAAGTATTGTTGTTTTGTCTTGGATTTCTTCATCCACTGTTCTAAAAAAGGAGGTGGGACAGGTGGATATTTGAAAATGCCTTTTTTTATTTTTTTTTTTTTATTGCTAGTGGGGTTATCCAAACTACAGCATCACTTTTCCTATTCTCCTACTGGACTAATGAGATCAACATCTGGCTCAAAGCAAGTCTTAACGCAATGGAAACGTGAGTTCAGTAAGTCCCCAAACAATACTGATGATTGTCTCATCAGCTTTGGCAGAATTTCAGGAAACGGTGGTCTCGCTGCCATCACATACCGCAGGGGGAACCGCTCTGTCCGCTTCAGTTTCTGCTTGCTTTGTTTGCCAGTAACCTGAAGGATATATAGCAAACTAAAATAATCCTTCTGATCATGCCCCAAAGTTTAGTGTTCTGTGTTTTGCGGCTGAACTGGATGCAGTTTTTTTCAAACACTTGCCAAGCTTGGGCAGCCTCTGTTAAAATCAGCACGAGTGACTGCTGTTTAGCTGCTGGAGGATGGGTAGAAATGTTGGAGGTGCTGCATCCAGCCCCTATTTGCTGTCTTGCTCAAAGCATCTACAGTAGTTTTCAGTGTCTTGCCACCTTTCAGGAAGGTGTCAAGAAGCAACATGAGTATGAGCAGGGCTTTTTCATGTTGCCAGACAAATAATTGCATGGTTTTCAGAATCATTGAGCTTTCAAGGGCAAAATACAAGGTGTTTTTCCTGGTCACTTTCCAACAGCATTAGCTTTTGGGAAAAATAGAAGAAGCTGTCCATTAAAACTGTTTCAAGTTTTGTAGGGTTTCCACATACCTTGCTCTTGAGTACCTGTGTCACCTTAATTAAAAATTGATGAAGAGTTATATAGGCAAAGAACTGTACTACTGCGTCCTTACATTCTGTGGCTGATTTTTATGCAAGAGTAAGAAGTTTTCCCCTTGTACCTGAGTAACATCTGTTGGAGTTAAAATGTCATGGTGATTAACTACTGAGGATTATTTTTTTTTCTCATGCTACTAGTTTTTGTAGCATCTATGCACATTTTAACTACAATGATAGCAAAATTCCTAGTGAAGTTCTAGAACTCTTGGGCTCAAGTTCTTTATTTTAGAAGCTCCAAAAAAACCAGAGGGAGGCTTAAAATAAGTATCAAATGATTGGAAGGAAACTTTTTCTAGTGTTTTCTCTGTGTGATCATCTCTGGATGTACTTGGTTCTGGGACAAGTCTTCTGGTTGAATCCTTTTGACAGGAGCGATTGGTTCCCAGTTCTTGATGCTTGTCAGGCTGGGCTTTCTGATCTGAGGAGTGTGGATCTCAAGATGTTCATGACAGCATAAATCTTGTTCTTTAACATAGCTCCATCTGGAGCTACTTACTGATTTAGGATTAAGAGCAAAGCTGTAACCTGGGGTTCAGGGAAGAGCAGTAACAGCTGCCCTAACTCTGAAGGCAGTTTAGTAGTATATAATACATCTAATGTATAATGCATTATGTAAAAATATAATTATTGTATAATACTTTATGGCATATTATGCAATATTTAGCAGACTATTTACATATAGTAAACAGAATATATAATAACTAATAAACACCTTTTGTTATGATTAATATACTTTAAATATCTAAGGCAATATAGAAATGTATATATTTAAGTTGGTCAGAGATGATGTATAATCATTGAACTTCAGCTTCAAACGTAATGAATTACTTTAATTCAGGATACATGTGACAAAGATACAAAGCGTGTGGACAGGTGTTATCCAGAAGAACAGAAGGATGCCTATGGAAGTGAGAGTTGGGCTTTATATACTGATAATACCCATGTTTGGTATGAAGTTAAAGCTGAAGTTCTAGATTAATTGGGTACTCAGGGTGCCCGAGGTCAGAAATCACATCTGCCGAGGTGTGACTTGACTTAGTTTTTTCACCTGAACAGTGTTGTGAATCACAGAATGGTTGAGGTTGGAAGGGGCCTCTTGAGGTCGTGTGCTCCAAGCTCCCTGCTCGAGCCAGGACACTAGAGCTGGTTGCCCAGGACTATGTCTAGACAGCTTTTGAATGTCTTCAAGGAAGGAGACTCCACAACCTCCTTGGGAAGTCTGTTCCAGTGCTTACTCACACTTACAGTGTAAAGAAAAAAAAAAAAAGTGTTTAAGTGTTTCCTGATGTTCAGGTGGAACCTCCTGTGTGTCAGTCTGTGCCCATTGCCTCTGGTCTTGTCGCTGGGCACCACTGAAAAGAGCCTGGCTCTGTCCTCTTTGCACCCTCCCTTCAGGTATTTCTGTACATCAATAAGATCCTCCCTCAGCTGCCTTTTCTTCAGGCTGAACATCTCTAGCCTTTCCTCAATGGGAGAGAGGCTCCTGTCACTTCATCATCTTCATGGCCTTTCATTGGACTCTTGAAGTATGTCCATGTCTCTCTTGTACGGGGGAGCCCAGAACTAGACTCCAGGTGTGGCCTCACCAGTGCTGAGAAGGAAGGGTGCAAAGATCACCTCCCTTGAGCTGCTGGCAGTTCTCCTCCTACTGCAGCCCAGGAGACTGTTGGCTGCCCTTGCTGTGAGGGCACCTTGCTGGTTCATGTTCACTTGGTGTGTGCCTGCATCCCCAGGTCCTCTTCTGCCAAGCTGCTTTCTAGTGGGGTGGCCCCTAGCACCTACTGCTACCTGGTGGTTGGGGGTGTGTTCATCTCCTGGGGCAGGACTTGAGCTCTTGGGCTTCGTGAGATTCCTGTCGGCCTTCAAAAGGGAGCTCGTCCCTGGGTGGGCTCGAACCACCAGCCTTTCGGTTAACAGCCGAACGCGCTCACCGATTGCGCCACAGAGACTGATGTGTGCTATTTTTATTCAGAAGAACTGAATTTCTAATCGTGTCTGAGAAGTGCTGCTGGTGGTGGCTGTGTGTGTCAGGCAGTGCAGACCGGCACTGCTGGCACGTTGCTGACACAAACCTGGCGTGTTATTGTGTCCCAGTCCTGCAAGGGATAGGGGGGAAGGAAGAAACGCTGTTACCTCCTGTGGGGTGTGAAAGATGAGATATTTTTTTTTGATTTGAAGAAGTAGTTGTTCCTCACCACTTACCTCCCTCGGTAGAGGAGAGCTTGGGGTCACGTCAAGATAGACTATCTGCTAGTACTTCACAGGTGGGACAAGGGCACTGGTTCAGAAAGACCCTGCAGTACCTATGGGCTTTTTGTGCTCATGGGCATGGCTGTAAGAAGTCGGAAAACCTGTATGGCTGTGAATGTTAATGCAATTAAAGCTAAACAGATAAACTTCAGAACACGGATTAAGAGCTGTCTGAGATGCTAACTGCAGAGTTCTCGTGTCTGTGAGCTGGGGGTTGGAGATGATGCCCCTCTAGGGCAGGTATTAATGAACAGTAAAGATTTCATGGTGAAACGTGGTTTTATTTTTTTGAAGTTTCACAGGTGTGCTGTCTCAGAGAAACCATTGATAGCTTCAGTTTGTAGTGAACATATGTATTTTTTGCTGTCCTGCAGAAGCCTGGAAGAGATGGAGCCTTTCACTCCATGTGCCCCTTGTGTATCAATCAAAGAGTATGAAATTCTGAGCGATGTGACAGGAGCTGAGTTGTGTTCAGCTGGTGAATCTGTACCTGGTTGTGTCTGTTTTCTGACAGAAGGAAGCTGTATTTTGATATCTTAGCCTTTTTTGTTGTTGTTTGGTAAAGCAAATACAGCAAAGCATTGGCTTGAAACTGATTGAATTGCTTCTAGAAGTTAGGAAGTTTATTCTCCGCAAGGTTGCTCCTGGCAACATTGGCAAAGTCCTTCTGTAACTGAGCTGCATGAAGCATAGGAAGCTGTCTGAGTAATTGTTTTAGAAAGTTTGAGCAATTTTCTTTTGGAGGAATAGGAACTGGTAGGTAGAGAAATGCGTACTTGGAGTAGCAGCCAATAGCTTCTCCTAGTACGGGGTTTGACAGAGCAGCTTCCTTTCCCTTCCTCTGGAGTTTTAAGGTGTGCTGTGGAGGAGTCTACACCACATGTCTCAAAGCTCTGGAGCAGGTCTGGTCTGCAGTGTGCACTGGAGTCTTGCTCCACTGGCTGCTTCCCTGAGGAGCTAATGGGGAATGGTACTGGGCTCCGATCTGGCTTGGGATCCCTGGCACAGGGCAAAGGTGCAGATCCAGGTTTCATCCTGAGCTGGAGCTGGAGGATTCATGGATTTGACAGAGTTGGAAGGGACCTCTAGAGATCATCTAGCCCAACTCCCCCGCTAAGCAGGATTCCCTAGAGCATATCACTCAGGATGGCATCAAGGTGGGTCTTGAAGATCTCCAGAGATGGGGACTTCCCACCCTCCCTGGGCAGCCTGTTCCAGGGCTCTGCCACCCTCACCGGAAAGAAGTTTTTTCCTCATACTTGAGTGGAACTTCCATGTTCCCGCTTGTGCCTGTTACCCCTCGTCCTGTCACTGGGAACCACTGAAAAGAGTCTGGCTCCATCATCCTTCAACCCACCTTTTAGATACTTGTAAATATAGATAAGGTCTCCCTTCAGTCTTCTCCAGGCTAAAGAGCCAAGCTCGATCAGCACAGGAACTCAGTTTTTTTGGTGGAGTCTTAATAATGGTCTCTCAGACAGTTTTCAACATAATCTATCAGAGCACTAACAGCATTCAAGCTTTGGCGATTATGTTTGAATTAACAAATCGTTGGTTTTCAAGACTGCAGGCATTACTCATACAGGCTTTCCTGTAACTTGCAGTGTTTGAGTCAAAGCTTTGTAGGAGAGAGAAGACTCACTGAATTAGCAGATCTAGTTGGAAGAGACAGGTGTTAAGGCACGGAGGTGCTTTTCCAGGTCTGTGAAATGGCTGCAATAATGCTATTATCACAGCATAGCACTGTTCCTTGGTGTGAACTAGGAGACATAACGAATACCCTTTTGTGTCAGGTCTGAATGCCTCTGCCTGTGTACCAATCCAGGTAGAGAGATGGTGAATGAACAAGAGTGGGAGAAGCATCGATGGACTGTTAGTGTGGCACAGATGTGGGATGTCAGGCTGAAGCAACGCAGAGCTCAAGAGTTGAATGGGCTCCTGCAGAAATGAGGCTGCTCCCTGGGTCTTTTCTGGTTTGGTGCCACGGGGAGCTTATTTGGGAACGGGCCTGCTCTGGCTGTGAGGTTTGACTGTCTGATCTTGCTCCAGGGGCAGGAGCATCTTCCTGCTACGTCGCTTCTTTCTCCTAGGATTGCATGCTAGCTGGCAAATGGAATCAAGCAAACTTCTGTTGCTTCAGAGGCAAACGTGATGAAATACAATGGGCAGATTTACAGATTTCTATGGACTGAGCCAGCAGGTGAGTTTAACGGTGGGAATATCCTGCCTACTTCTCTTCTTCCTTTAGACGGTAAGAAAAAGCCACCTTTTCATCTTGTAATTTCCTTTTGCCTAGAGAGGAGAGGCAAACTGTGAGGCTGGAGCAATCAAAAAGAAGTGCAGTGTGGTTTGCCCTGTAAGTTGTAGGTGGCACTGATACCTGAAGGCCTGCAGTGATACGTTTCCTTGCTCTTGTGCTCCTCAAAATATGATTAGCAGTCTTCTGAGCTTAGTGCAAATTATTTGCTGTGTATTTCACAGTAGTAATCAGAGGCAATAAAATAAAAGCCTTGAAATGCACTTGCCATGCCCTCCAGAGAAGTCAAAATTATTTGACAATATGCAGATTGGAACATTTTATCATACTAGCTTGGAGTCTGAATGCATCCTTTGTTTGCAGACCTAGGCTGGGAAAACAGAGCAGGAAAGGACTTTAAGACACCACGGTAGTCTTTCTCTCTGCCCTAAGAAAGGATCAAGTACACTCAAGCCATTCATATATTTAAAATATTATTACAAGAAACCCAACAATGAAGATTTTATTGCCTCCATAGACAAACTCTTCCACTGTTTTTGGAACCTTAATAATGGAAAGCTTGTCCTTCTGTTTAACCTTTATTTCCTTTACTGTAATGAGAGCATTTTCCCTTAGCCAGGGTTCTGCTGAAACCAGTGTTTGCCAGGTGATACCTACGTGCCTAATGGAACCAAGCTGAAGACTGTTTCATTTATGACATGTGAAACACAGAAGCAGTTGCATTTCCTGCTGGACAGGAAAGCTGCTTGTTGTAAAGTGATGCCTTTTTTTCTTTTTTTGTAATACAGTACAGAACGAGCAACGTAATCTCTCTCTGAGCCTGTACCTCTTTTTTTTTTTCTTTTTTTTTTTTTTATGCATCAGTGTCTGTGGAAATGAACTATATCCAAAAGCTTAAACCTAGTAATAGACTTAGCTCTCAGCGTGGCTCAGAGGGGAGCAGCTTAACTGCTGTGTGTCTCTCATTTTTGTATACAGGAAAACACATCTAAGGCTTTTTTTCTTTGTTCACTGAAACCTGACTTTTTGGTTTAATAACCTTGTGGTAGCCCACATATTTCCGAAAGTCTACTTGGAATTTTGTCTCCTAGCTGTGTCCTAAAAAGCTCTGATCTCGTTAGCAGCCACTCCTGAGCTGAAGCAAACCCTTGGGGAGGATCAGCCCCGCTTGCGTCCTGCTGCAGTGCGGCAGGAATCAAGTCAGCAGACTTGGAAACGTATGAAAAAATGTTAAGGGAAAACAAATGCCCCTAATTTTTCTGGCAGATGGTGTTTGAGTGTTTTTTCTATGTATAAGTAAATAATTTAATTGAGAATCATTTCACTTCAGTTACTCAAATTCACATTTTCTCTTTTGCTCTGTTCTTATGCTTCTGTCTTGAACCCAGGCCTTTGCTTGACACCTCCACATGCTTTAGCCCTGGCAGCACGGTGCAGCTGAAATCTTTTAGAGTGGCTGCTATTAACACGTTCACAATCACATGTAAGTGATTAGCATTAGTGTGGTTTCCCTATACTTAGTGGAAAGTTCTAGGTCTAATGTTAACTTAGTAATAAAAGCAGATGAGATTGGAAATGTTTTACTGATGTTCAATTGTACAGGCATGGCTGAAAATGGAAAGGGAAGAAATTACATGGTGCTTAGACAACAATATGGCAGCTTAGAATACCATGATATTTTGCAATTACTTGCAAACACTCTCTGTCTGCATTGCAAGAAGATTTACTTTGATATTGCTAATAGGGGAACTATTAAATAAAGCCATTGGTATCTGTTAGCAAGGGGTTATGTATCTTCTGACCGTTTTGCTTCTCAAATCATGCTCTAGAAATGTGCACCGTGATGAAAGACTGCGCTGTCTCCTCTTGCAGTGCTCAGAAACTTCTGAGCTTTCTGCCTCCCTCAGCCCCAAACTGCTTGCAAGACAGATTGACACAGAGGTCTGTCTTTAGGGGTATGCCATTGCTCGAGTGCATGTGTGCATTGTATGAAAAATTATACCTAGTCATGTGTAAAATAACTTTAAGATGTGAGAGTTTGTGTGTGTTCTTGTGCTCTGTAACCTCCACCTCCCTTGCAGACTCTCCTGTAGGCTTTGCAAGGGTTAGAGGAGTTTGCCACCAAGCAGAACGCTTTCCTCCGGAGCTTATATCTTTAAAATGACCTATTGAAAAATTCCCCCTTTGGCCATGCACAACTGATTTTTATGAAGTCCTGTCAAATCTCCTAATCCTGGTTTGGTCTTTTGGTGCAATTTACTTTTATCCCAAAACCTAGTTCTCCAAATTTGCCAAAGAAAACACCGGATGCTATAGAAAGACCATTTTAAATGAAGCTGTTTGGAGGAGCCCATTAGGAAAGTAAAAAAAAAAAGTAAAAGGGAAAAAAAAAAAGACAAAAGGCAATGTGTTTCTCATATCTTAAATATATGTTTCAAAAAAGTCTTTCTTTTATGCTCTGATTAGAAACTAAGAGGACCCTTGAAACCGCAACCTCTTTCCTTACTGAAATTTTATCTCTCTCTCAATTAGTAAGGGGCCATGAAAGTGCTGGATTTTTTTATTTAAAGACCAATGTGAATGTTACAATAAGGTAGTTGCAGTCTTAACTCAGAAGCGCTATGAAACAAGACTTTACAAGCTGATAAGAGAGAAAGAAGAGAGTATATTTGTCTTGGGCACCTGCAGCTCTCTATTACCATAGCCTGCAAGCTCACTGCAGTCTTCTGCACTTCTCTCACTACAAAGGAGCCCTCTGTAGTGCTTTGAGAGGGACTTGCTGAGCCGCTGCAAGATGGGTCTTCTTTTCTGTAGAAGTATTTAGGTGGCAAACTCCCTTTGAGTAGCTGGGTACAAATTATTTGTGTAAAATCCCACAAGGAGACAGAAAGCCACAGCTTGAACTAACATGCTTGAGTTCCCACCTAGTGTCCTTGATGCCAACCAGTTCTTTTCCCCTACTACAGCAGTGGTAGCTTCCCCGTGGTAGTTCAGTGATGCTCTATATAAGCTTTGTTTAGTCACACTGGGCAGTAGGAGTTATGGCCTGACCCAGGCTGGCTGTGTGCTGTTGCTCTAATGTGATGGGTTTGGGTAAGAGAGAGGACACAGTTGTGCTTCCTCTGCTTTAGAGCAGATTTCAGTTACGGTTTTGCTCTTGGAAGGAATGATGCAGAGAGATGAGCTGGATGTATATGCTCTTTCAATGGGCTCATCTCACTGAATGATCCTGATGTCTGTGTAGGGCTTCTTTGCCCTTCTCAGCAGTCTGTTGAAGTTTGTGAGTTTTGGTTTTTTGGGGGTTTTTTTGACTGTTACTAGCAATGACTTACAATTTTTACAAACTGTTAATGAAAATGGAGTGCTTGCAGTGTCATGCCTGCGTTAACTCTCTGAGGTTCCTGGCTGATTTTTACCTTGTGAGTAATATCAGTTTAATCTATTGAGCATGGGGCTTATGGATACCATGTAGCATGGGCTTTTTCCTTAGGATGGCTGATCATGATGTGTCAAACTCCTAAAAACTGCATCATTTTCCTCACTGCTTACTTTGTGTTTGCCCCAAAGAAGGAAACCAGATTATCCTGGTGAGACCCTTTTCCAATAAATGGTGTCAAAAAATGTTTAATTCTGTCGGATATTCCACCCTCTGGCCAATCTCATTTAAAGACTTATACTCTTGACTTGTCTCATGTTGCCATTTGTCCTGCACCCAGCCTGTTTTGTGTAGTTACATGCAGCTCTAGAGGCTGTAAAAGCCCTTAACAATATTTTTAGTCTGTGGTGTAGTTCTGCTTTCTGTTTTGTGCCTTCTAGCAGCACTGTGATTAAAATACCCTTTCGTTCTTTATTAATGACATACTGTGTTGTCTCTCTACTGCATTGTCTATGGTTAATGTCTGTATAGCCTCAGATCTTCCTACCTGCCTTTTTGGATACTGATCCAAGTTATGGTTAGCACCATAACTTCTCTATGTCATGGAATTTCAGTGGAATTCAGTATTTATTAGACAAAGGTATCAAATGACTAGACATCTCCTCAGTTATCTCTTCTAGGACTCTGGGGTGCAAGTTACCTAAATGTAGCTAATATCACTTAAAAAAATCTATCTACGAAGAGCTCTTTATTCTCAGTAAGAATTCTTTAATGTTCTTCCTAATTATCAGTGGATTGGAAACTCTTCCATGGGGAGAAGAAAGTGAAGACCTGAGGTCAGGTTAGATAAAAGGAACTGAGTGGTTCACCAGTGATTGCATTTTACCCCTTGGTGATAGCCCCAGGAGGGCTGAGGAGCTTGCGTTGCTGGCAGCAGGTCAGTGTTAGCTGCTGAGGAGGACACTTGGCTTCCCTCATGCTTTTACCCAGATTCTCATGCTGATCATACTCCTTTCAAAAATGGTTTTGATTTAAATGTTCAAGTGGAATATCGTGTCCTAGGTCACAGTAAGAATTGTAAACTTGTGGGAGTCCTACGTTGGCACAAATAATAGTGTCTTAGCCTTACTGACCTCTCTCCTCTCACGAGCAGTCCTTGTCTGAAATCTTGAATTTCTATCGTGCAGTAACATAGAAGATAGTTGAGGGATTTCCCTTTCAGATCAAAGGCAAAATCTCTCAGCAAAGCTCTCTGATGTTCTGCAAATGCAGCTCTTTGTGCCTTACAGATGGAGAAATTGAACCCTGGCTTCAGGCTTAAGCTGGCATATTTTCATTTATCTTAGTAAACATGTTAAAAATCACACCTTTAGTTAAACTGGTTCGGGCTGGCCATGTAGAGAGAGCCAGAAACAGAGCACAAAGAATGACTGCCTTAAGACTGGGCAAAAATGATGACTTTATCCTGTAGTGGCTGAATGGCTCCAGCTGGCTTTTGTTGTATCATACAAGAAACCTCTGTCTGGGGGTGTCAGGATTAACAGCCTGGTTTGTTCCCTTTCTCAGCACACTGCTCCGTCTCACTTCCTGGATGCTCTGAAAATTACTGTAAAATCATAGGTGAGAAAGCAACTTCCACAAAGAACAACTTATCACAACAGGCAGATCTTTGCAAGCCAGGAAGTTATTTAAAAAAAACCAGTTATTAATCACAGAGTAAACCAAGAGAGATGAAGAAATGCAGCAAGGGAGGAAGAGTAGAACAGGTTTTTGGACCAAATGCTTTTCAAGGTCTCTTCCATAAGATGGCAGCAGTTTATTTTGTGAACTGGACTGGAGGGCTGAAGTGAAAGGATACCTGCTGAAAGCCCTACAAAATAGGCATTCAATCTTCATAGGCTTTATCTCTATTTTCTTGATATGTATCCCTAATAATGGTTCCAATATAGATCAGTTGGGAGCCTTACTTTATGTGCTAAGCCATTTTCTGTTGTTTGGTACAGTGGTGATTTTATTTTATTTTTTCTGAATACAGGCATGGTTGCTGAGAGGCAAACTCCGCAAGGGAGCTGTTAGTATTGAATTCCACTTCTGCATTTGCAGGAGTTGAGGGTGCAGGATGAAGGGAGAGTGACAGGGTTGTTTGGCCTATTTTGGATTTTTTTTTTTTAAACGTTTCACTTTATGTGGTTATTTTGTTGTTAACTGTCCAAAGCAACTTTTGAGTTCTGTGAGCAGAAGAGGTAGAAAAACATTTGGGATTTTCTCTTCTCAAAAAAAAATGTAGATCTGTTTCATTCCACTGTTGTTTCAGTAGAATCAAACACTCATTCTCTTTTGAAAAGGGAGATTGTGGAGAGAAGGGCTTAGGGTTTTTTTTCTTTTTTTTTTTTTTTTTCCTAACAGCAGTGGAAGGAAAAACATTTGAGAGGAACTATTTTCTGAAGTTTCATGGCATAAAGGATTTTTATATTTCAGCTATTTTCACTTTCCCTTCTAAATGTTTTCCATATTTTCAGTGACACCCACAGAGGCGTGTGCAACACATTATGCAGTTTGACTGTCTCCTATTCTTTGATGCATTTTTCTCCGCAGATGAGTATCAGATGCTTATCCTGTTAGTACCAAATATTTAAGTCGTAAACTGCTGTGATACCCTCTAATAGGAGATTCTATTCAAGTGCAAATTATGAATCGTTTTCCCAATGTTTGTGCTTATTCTGAATAGCTGGATAACATGGGAGGAGCTAAAAGCAGCCTATTTTTGGCTGTCCCTGGTGCTTACTCTTACTGGCTAATGTTAGTCATCTGTTTTTGTTTCCTGTGGCCCATTAGTATCCAATCTATCAAGTGCACAGGAGTCACAGTAACAAAGCTGTAAACTTGAAGAGCGGAGGGAATAAGACTCTGCAGTATTTGCCTTCCGTTTGTTTTTAGATTAAGCTGCTCAACTTCCGCGATTCTGATCTCTGCATGTCGATGGGCCGTTACAGTACAGCCCTAACGGGATCTGTCATGAGCTGGTTGTGATGTTGCTCCTCTGTCCTCTAATTCAGACCCCAGCTTGGTGAGACCTCCAGAGCTGGACCTTGTCTGAAAGTGAATGGGTCAAACACAGCAAGTGTGAGTGGTTTTCACAGGAATGCTGGGAAAGAGGTGCACCCAAATTACTGGTGACAGGACTCTGATAGTTTTCATCCTAGAGGAGAATTTGGGGTTTTAGAGGCCGAGAACACCTCTTTCTTAACTATTGGACCTGGTTTTCTACTGAAAACAGCAGCTCAGATGGGTTACTTTAGTCCCTTTTCCTTTCTCTGAATCACGCCCCAACTTGAACTAGGAAAAGAAGAACTTTTAGCTCTCAAATTTTGGCCAGTGGTGAAGTTTAAAGTCTTTGGAGAAGTTATGCTTGGCAAGAAGTGCAGTATTTTAAGGGGTCATTTCATTGTTACTGGTGTGCAGTGTCTGTGCTGCCTGATTTATACCAAGGAGACCCTTGGAATGTATGTCCTGGTGACTTCTTTCTTTCTTTCCAATTAACTTTAAAGAAATAAGAGAGAGATGAAAGGAAGTTATTTGAATAACATTTAAAATGTTTTATTTATTCTAGAAAGGTTCACATTCTTTCCAAGAGCCCACTTTCTTCCATGGAGCCTTTTTCACCTCAAATTATTTGTATTGTGATAGCATCCAGAGACTCCGGTCAGGATGACTCCAGAGGGCTTGGGGAAACAAAGTGGGTGAAATGAAAAGGAAAAGCAAATGAGAGAAGTTCAGAGCATTTGGGGAACACTGGGGTGCAAAGCTGGCTTGTAGCACTGAGCACAGGAACAGATCAACACAGAGCTGGAGCTGGGATGGGGAGGACAAAGTCCAAAGTAAAGTGCCCAGTTTATTCATTTTAGGAGGAGTGGATGAGGCTGAGAAGGATGGCCCAGCATCTAGCTGTTAGCCTAAGGATGGAGCTTTCCACAGCCACATAAAGTGCTTTTGTTTTTCTTTTGTGCAAAGTTTTGTTACGGAACAAGTTAATGGCAATAATTTTGGTTAGTAACTAATTCCTTGGAGCGAATGGCTTTAGGTCAATTGTGTATCAGATGTTGCCACATATTACTTTGTTTTGGTGTTTAGCCACAAATAACTCATGACAATATTTTTGTATTATAGAACACCATAATTTACTTCTAGCAAGCATGTAATTCCTAAGAGACAGGGTGGCATTCAGCCTATATGTTCTTTGGTCCGCTCTATATTGAATCCAACACAATGGGTGCAGCTGAATGATTTAATGTCATCCTGAAAGAATTCACACAGGCTGCTGAGAAAGAAAACAGGCCATGGAAATAAATTGTAACTAAATGTGTTCTTAAATATAGGGCTACAATGCACACAGAGGTTGTATAATGCTGTCCCCTGCTGAACTTTTTCAGCAGTCTTGGAGCTTTACCCTCCTGTGGGATAAGAAAAAAAGGGCATCCTGTAGGGAAAATTCCACTAATCAGTAAATTCTGTGAAATGCTCTTTTCATGTAGGACAGGTGGAAGGTCAGCATCCCAGGACACTTCAGGAGAAATACGAGATTCATACCAAGCATGAGGGTATTCTGTTTACTGACACACTGGTTGAAGTAAGACTGAGAAATCCAAGAAATCTGCTAAAATCTCTCTATTGGGTGGAGGTAACCTGGGGAGTTTTCAAGGTTGCTGTGTATCAAAACTGTTTTCTGGTTCACTGGGTGTTCAAGGGCTGGGGGAGAAATGGAGTTGTGGAGCTGATCAATAGCTTTGTTCAAAGGTTGGCCTGCACTGGTGTGTGCCAGAGCTTGGTACAACTGTGTTGCTGTGGCAAGATCCTGACATGCCACTAGCACGACTGCTGTCTTGCATTACAGCAAAATCAATAGAAATTCAGTGTTTCACTTGATAAGCCCAGTTATCTGCTGGACTTACGAGGGGTTGAGGTTTATCTTATTAGGGTAGAGAAATAGATTACATTGACATAGGTGCACCCCTGACTTGCACCACTTTTAGCAAACTGACTTTGTTTTGATTTTGGAGGCGGTTGTGTTTTAAAATTGTCAGTTTTCAACTCGGAGAGGCTATTTACCATTTATTTACTGGAGAAACCACGTGATTCCTTGCATTAGGGTGTTCATTAATTCTGTTCTGTTTTAAGTATGTCAGAAACCTACTAAAAAGGGTTCAGAAAATTTCCATGCCAGATATTTCAGTGTACTTTAGACGATTTATTTTATTCTACTTCTAGTTTATTTTATTTAAACTTATATTTGAATGCTTTCCTGAACACGGGCCTAAATAAATCATTTTTATTTCAAAAACAATGGAAGTGACTTCAACCAATACTCAGAAGGATATCGCTGAGCAAGTGTAATGCTTGCTATATGGCTTTGTATGCTGCTCTTGAAATAGTACCTATGGCAGCTGTAAATCAGATTTTTTGGTACAATTGTCCCCAGTGCTGCAATAGGATCTGCCAGTTAAGAAGCCTACAGTCCCTGAATCCCACTGAACTCCGGGGGCCTTTCTGTGAGCTTGAGGATCTGTGCTGGGGTGAATTAATTGGGTTGCAGGGTGGAGGCTGTGTTGTTGCAAATGCAGTGACAAGGTAGAGTTCAGAAAATGTTGACTCCTCTTGCAGCACCTCCTGCCCAGGGAATGATGTCTTTACAGCTGCAAGGGTTTAAGCAGCTTGCTATTTACTAGTCTTTTACTATTTAGTTAAAAGGTAGTTAAAAGTGGACTAAAGAGGCAAAACACAGAAGTTTTCCTTACCCTGGTGCGTTGGTACAGGCTGACGCTGTTTACCTTAAAGTGCCCGTTCTTGGAGAAACTGGTGCCAATAAAATACATACTGGTAAGAAGCCAATTTATGTACCAGAAATGACTACATGTGTTACATAATTAGAATACCTGCCCCGACTCCTGAAACCTCTCGCTGCTGGGCCTGCTTTTAATCTAGCATCGTCTCTTCAGCTTAGGAGATGAAATGTAGCTGGGGAGCGTTATGAGAACCAGATGGAGAGCCTGGCTGGAGGGCTGGCGGGGATGGAGACTACCTTGGCCCGCTCTGAGCCCAGCGTGGTGTGTACCTCCGAATGATACCTTAATCCATGATAAAGACAGACAGCTCACTTTTCCAAAATCAAAACCATATTCATCAATGGTAGCCTCTTTCCAACACGGCACAGGCTACTGCTCGGAGAGATGCTGTCTGGAACAGCTTGATACAGGCAGAAGTAGGTGGCTACACATGGATGAGATAAAATCATTCAGCTACCTAATAAATAAATTTGAAAGATATTCTAAGATGATACAAATTCAAGTACTAATGTGATTTATTATCCCAGAAGGATGTTTGCTCCACCTTTCCGTCACTGAATCCTGATTTATGGTACACGTTTGTTTTGTTTTGTTTTTTAAGAAAGAAAACCTTTAAAATGTAGCTGGTTGACCTAGCTCTCTCTGCCCAGCTAGCTTCATGCTGCTTAAATTAATACAACTTGTTCAAAAATGCAGTTGAATGGATGGGGTTTTAAGTCAGCAAGGATTCAGTTTTGGTAACAAAATGTTATTCCTACTTGGTAAAATACCAGTAGAAGTAAAGTCAATAAACTCTAAAGGCGAATATATTAAAGAATTCTTATGCATCATGATTTTCTTCTTGCCATCGAGGGAGAAGATTGTATTTTATACAGGAACTGAGATGTTTCCCTTTCTGTAGTCCTGTGTGGATTTAACTAAAGCAGCAACTAAGAGAAACAAGAGTTTCATAAAGAAAGCCTTGTTGATAATTATAGAGTGGTTGTAAGCGTACGTTCATAGCCTCTATTTTTCTTGTTCTGAACTTTATTATGGATCTTTAAGTTTCAAATGACTCTTGATACTTTGCATGTGTGAGACAGATTTTAGGTAAATAAACATAACTTATTATTTTGGGACAATTCTTCAAATATATATTTTAAAGGGCGTGTTCTTTGTTTGACCACATATGACTCTTATAAATCTACAAGCTAACTATTCTAAACTAGATTATCAGATTGTAAATAGGATAGGATGAAGCTAGAGGGAGAAATAAATACTGCTTCTAGTTAAGAGTTCTAGTTCTAGTAAATGGCCCCTGCATTAAGCAGGTATAAATTATGTATTGATTGTTCAAAGTTTTCATCATGGTCGGAGTTAGAAAAATTAACCATAAAAGCATAAGAACGTTGTGCTCATTTGCCAGATCACTGGCTATATTTACGTTTGCAGAAAAGTAAGAATGCTTGACAGACATCCTTTGAACAATTTGTTGTACTTTTTGTCATCTGCGTATTCAATCAGGAGTTGAAATTGAGGAAAATTTGAAACAATTTACCAAGTTTTGTCTACAAAGACTAAAATATAGTTTTGGCTAGGATTTTGCCTGTTGCTTTTTTTAATACCTCTTGAACTCCAATGGTGTCATTTTTATAAAGTAGCCCTGCACATGTGAATAAGTTGGTGTTAGCAGTAACCTTCAAACGTAAGGCATTCATTGATCTGGAAGAAAAACTTCGATCTATGCAACCTCTTTTCTTTCCAGGTAATGTTCTCCTTGGTAAACAATTTGTATTAAACCCACAGTGTCCTCAACACTAAGAATATGACTGATGCAAGCCTGTACTCTGCGTTATATACCATAGTGTTTGAACCATTGTGTGTGTTATTTTCACAAGCCATTGATTCAAAAGGCTGTGGACTTCAGAACAGCACGTTTTGAAACTTTGAAGGCTTAACAAGAGACCCTCAATCCACCAGAAGAGTGTGATCTTATGGGCACAGTTTGCAGTGCTGCTGCTTACAGCATTTGATGGATATCCAGGTATAAACTCCATAGATTTCTCTTTGTTGTAATTTATTACATGCACTTTTTGTTGGAACTGGTAGCAAAATTAATAATAGTAGCCCTCTTTTTCTGCATTTAAAAGTTTAAAGTTTCAGAGAGCCAGGTCTTAAGTTGTATTCCCTCTGTTTTGGACTGGTAGTATCTTCATTTGCATGCACCACCATGAATTTCTCTGATTTATTATTTTAGTCAAGGAAGGAGAAAAACATTCAAAGCCTGCTCTAAGTTATGACAAATAAAATTACGGATTTCTTACATGCTGAAAAGCCAAGAACCCATAGTTTGGCTGGTTCAGATTTGTTCTCTCCAAAGGTGTTATGCTGCTCCTTATTCATGCTTCATTTGGGATTCCAGCCATTTAAAGAATGTTATCCTACTAGTATATACAATACATTTTATTGTGCATACTTACTTTGTTATTTAATGCCACCCAGAGTTTTCAAGGTGGCTTAGAGTATAAGTAAAAGGGCACTGTCAACTATTAACATCTACAACTTAAACCAGACCCGATACAGTAAAGGGAAGAACATTAATCACAAGGTGCTTGAGTGCCAGCAGTGGAACTTGCCCTTGTGTGGTAAGACAAATCAGGCTGGGCTGATACAGCTTTGCTTTGGTCTGACTCCTTGGAATGCCTTGAGTCCTAGCTGGCCTTCTGGTAGTGCTGCACGGAAGAAGGTGGTGGCAGAACATCTCTGGAAGGGTGACTTAGACCCAAACCAGGTGATGGACAGAAGGAAGTGGGGAGGGATGATGCCCCATGACAGAAGATCTACCTGTGGGGAGACGCACGGTCTCGGGAGTAAGTTGTGCTTACACCTGAGGCAGGGCAGAAATGGCATTGGAGGCTGAGATTAGCAGGGCCAGAGCTAACACTGGTCTAATGTTTTTTTTTATTGGTAGCTGCTCTGCCTGTGCCTCAAAGGGACATTTTGCATGGCTTAAGGCAATGCTGAAAGCAGGAGATGGTGAGGACGTGGGTGAATTAACAGTCTCCTCCAAGTCTGAATCACATTCTCTGCTTGTCATTTGCTTCATATACAATATATTTCAGTGTGAAGAGCCCACCTAGAATGAATTGTTCCACAAAGAAGAAAGCTAAGCTTTTCACCATCTAATCAATATTTCCTGAAGAGGTGCCAACGTCTACTGAGCAGAATTATGATCTTTCTGCTATAAATCATGTCATTTCTGACCCTAAAGCTTCCCTGCCCAGATGTCCTCTCCCCTGACGAGTGACATTTAGAACAGGAATATTAGCATTTAGAACAAGGGCAGTGTGTGCTACAAGGCACATACTTGGGTGCTCTGCAGATAATAATCTCTGAGTTACTCATGATGATAATTTTGGGAAATTCAGAATGCCTCAGTACAGTCAGATTCCTGGATTTGAACCAAGAGGGTATTATAAATAATAAACATTGGTATCATTGCCATCCGCTGTAGATAACTACCATCTTGGATGCAGATTAGTTTGTGCACTTGTATTGCACACAGACATATACAAAGTCTAGATTTCTCTTGAAAAAGCTCGGTGTTTTGGTAACTAACTAAATGAATAAACATATAATCTTTCAGGAGCTGGCAGAACAGCATCAAGTTCTCGTTACCCTCTTTGTTTCTCTCCACCCTTTGGCTCTCACCATAATTGAAGACAACTGCTCTGGCCACTCAGCTCAGCATCTGCAAGATGAAGTTATACATCTTCCAGACGTGGCACCCGGTTGCCAGCACATTTCTTACCCTCTGGTATGCTTTGGGCCTCTTCTTTCGCCTCAGAGCTGTCTACCTGTCTCCCAGAAAGCTGCTGATGCTCTTCTAGCCATGGCACATAGTACTGGATTCCTGCGTTGCTCTCTGTAATACCATGCAAAGGGAAAAGAATGGGGAATGCTGTGAGAGACAGTTAGGGGGGCTAACAGTAAGCTCATTTTACTTGCAGGTGTATCCAGAGCAATCTGGTTATTTCAGAGCTTACGCCTGGCATTGTTCTGTGAAATAGATGGGAGCTGAAGAGCACTCTCTGCCATCACGCCATGATTCAGAGTACCTGCGTATTTCTGAAACAGCAGCAGTTGATTTTCTATTTTATTTTAAGTAGAATGGTATTACCAGAAAATTGTTAACATTTGCATAGAGAAGGTTAACTCTTTTAAGTGGCTTCATGCCATTAAGTAGGAATGTAACCACTCCAGTATAGCAGTTTGTCCACAGAGAGGAAAAATAACCCTTCAAAACCCTGGCACCAGTTCCACATTAGAACTAAATTACTGTAGCAGATTGAAATGACAAGACTCACATTTTTAAATGAGCATGCAAACGAGGCATGTGCCCAGATTGGCATGGGACAGGAATCCTATTTTGCACATATGCCTTGGGATTTGTGTGCACACACAAAAACAATTAAAAAATATTCTGGCAAAGAATATATAATACAAGACTGAAGGATAATTTTCATATTCTTACACCAGTGGTGTGTGAGAAGGCCTAAGCAGTCTTTAAATATTCAGTGTTTTCTTTAATAGGCAGTACCAGAACGGCTGAGGATAACTCACCACAAGTGAAGAAGGAAACCTGTTATGACATGTATATAGAGAGTATACAAAGTCTAGAGTATTTATATATAAATATACTTCAGAGTAGAGGCCCCTTAGCTGTCTTTTGTAGCTTTCTACGTGCAATGCAGGAAATTGGACAGCCTGCATTGATCAGGCAGGTCCTCTCCTGTCTCAGCAGGTGAAACATGGGATGTCATTTTGTCCTGGACAAAAACTCTGTAGGGGCCTGTCAGGTACAGCCAGCCCCGTTGTGCTTTTCTCCATGCTCTGTGAGAGAAGCCAGGTAGCCTCAGCAAGGCTGAGGGCTGAAGCAGGCGGTGCCTGGCTGAGCACATGGTGTCCTGCTACGCACCGGGGAGTCTTCTTCAGGACTAGCAAATTCAGGCTTTGTAAAATTATTTTATTTTGCCAGCTGTGAAAAAAAAAACCACCACCCACCTGTTTGAATTGTGGAGATCTGGTTGTCCTTGAGAGCTAGGAGTGCAGTGGGGCACTGTGACAGTTAGGGCTGTGTGATCAAAGGGGGAGGTTGAACCTGGCACTGGTGCCGTGCTGAAGACCCACCTCTGCCACCAGGGCCCAGCCGTGGCTGTGAGGAGTGCCCCGGTTATTTGGGCTGCAAGGTCAGCCATGAGACTGGCTGTACTGCAGCCTCGAGTACTCATTAGTGTCTTAGAGCTTGTTTCAGAACTGCATGGTCTTGTTTCCACTCTGGTTTTGTGTAACTGCTTTATGTACTCGAAACTTTGATAAGTGGCCGAGTTGGAAACTTTCTTTAAGGAGAAATCTGTGTTTTTCTCAATGAAAAGGTGGTGTTTCAATAGTTCGCTAACATCAGGCTGTCTGGCAGCATCATGGTTTATTCTTATGGTAGATGACTCGAATATGATGGCACTGCGAAAAAATTGTATGCGTGATTTAGTAGAAAACTATGCATAGAGGAGTGGGGCTTCATCAGTCTCTGTATAAGCACAGATGAAGCAACTCGCCCTGATCCAGAGATGGTTCAGTTGAGAAGATTCAAGAGCTGTACTCTGTTGCTGCTCAAACCCAGCTTCCGTATCATACTTTTGCCTTTCTTTCTTCTATTTTGGGGAAAGCTGCACAGAAAGTCTTTGCCGTTGGTTATGCTCTCAGTGTGTGTGTGTATACTCACTTCCAGCCCAATCGCTGGCAGTGTTACAGTGCACCAAATAATCACTTTTTAAAAGTTGGTTTTAAAGATGATATTTTAAAAAAAAAAATCAACATAAAGAGAGTCATGGGGTGGCTTTTCCAATAACATCTTGAACTTGTAATTCTGCAATGTTCTCTCTGAGCCATTAATGAAATCCATATTGCAGGGATGGCCTCAGAGTAATGGAGGAAGGAAAAAGCAGCTGTATTTGCTATCCTGCGGCTCTGTGTTTTTCATTATGCTCTCTCTTATTTTTGTTTGGGGTATATTTTCTGGAGCAAACAACCTCCCTGGGGCTGGTCTGCTGCAGAGAACAGGTTGAGTGCCTGGTGCTGGCTCTCCAAAGAGTGACAGTTGTGACACTGCAACCTGTTAAGCAGAGCACCAGGGTGCTCAGAAGGGAGGAGCTGCCTTTTCTGTGGGTGAAAGTTCTGGCATAAATATTTGACTGAACCACTGTGAGTATATTACCGAAAAACTAACACAACCAGCAAGATACAGCCAGAGCTAGCTTAATGATCCAAGCATTTTACATAGCCAGTGACCAGGACAGGTTTATCCTCTCTCAAAACGACATGTTAGAATAATATTAGCTGTCTGTAGCCTGGTTGGGGCGTCTCCTTCCAGACATATAATTGTTACTGTCACCTCTCATGCTGTATGGTATGCAAGGTTGACGCCTATGAATTTTGCCTGTATACTTTATAAGAGCTCTGAATGCAGTCAGCCTTGAATTCTGAACAAAGAGTGATGGCTCAATTAATAATGGACTGAAAAAGCACAAAATCAAAGCATGTGTTAGAATGCACGCATTAGCTAGATGGTTTTTCAACAAGCTGTCAGACAGTACATTTAAGAAAAGTAGAGACAAAGTTTCCACTTAAATACCTAAAGCCCAACTCATCTTTGACCAAGTTTGCAAAACTGAATCCACCGTACTTTTTCCTAACTTCATGCAACCAGTGGCTGTTTATAGTCATTGGGGTGGAGCAGAGGTTTGGAGCTCACATGGACAGAGAGCCCCAGACAAGGGTTTAATCCCATTCAGCTCTCTACAGTATGCAGACAAATCTCCCTGCTAATGAAAGGCTACAAAACTGAAACAGAATTTATTAGGCATTGGCTACGTTTTAAAAGGATCAAAATAACATAGGCACATCGCTGCTTGATTTTTGGCTCTCTTGTAACTAATTCCTCCCGACCTGAATCTGCACATGTGTAATGCAAAATGTTTTACTTCACATTAAAGTAAGAGTGTTTATTTATGCAGTTTCATTTCCAATAAAAGCTATGCTTTACAGTGCATTATGCAGAATGACAGCGGTGCACTGAATTGCAAGGTCACGCTATAGATCAGACTTGCTCTGCCAAACACCCAGTAAGGAATTTTGAAGTAAGCTGTAGTAAGGGGCTGAGCAGTGAGCAGAGCCAGAAACAATACAGGTTAGAAAAATGTTTGTTTTATTTAGTGAAAGAAGAAAGACTTTGACTTATTAGGGAGGCTTTTCCTACCGTATTCTTTCTGGGTCCAGGTCCTGGAAAGACCGTTTGGGATGGAACTTCCTGTAGTTGACCCTAATCTGTCCTCAGAGTCTCATGCATCTTCCTCTAAACCGAGGAATATTGGGTGTGTTTGAAGATCTAACTAGCAGTTTATGCTCTGCACTGTTACATTACCAGACTCTTGCCTTTTTCCATGACGTGTGTGAGGCTACGTGTCTGGTGAAAGGTGGGGAAGTGTCATCCTTGGCACATAGATTAGGTGTGTGCTACTGTGCAGCCTAAAGTAGCAAGTCTAAGTAGTAAGAGTGCCTTATTCCAGATGTTTGCAAGGGTAATTTGTCCTCCAGAGCGAAAAAATTATCCTCAGAGAGAGTGACAGAGATAACACTGCACAATGCAGCTGCAGGGGTTTGTGCATTTTCTGTGTATGGAAAACAATTTGAAAATAACTGAGCAGATATCTAGAAGGCCAAGAAGTGCCAGAGCCAGTGTAGCAAATAACTTCTGTTTAGGAGGAGTACAGCTTATAGACCCTGTTTCAGATGTGGGACAAGAGAAGCAGCACTAATGGTGAAAGTGGAAAGCCACAGGAGGAATTATTGTCACACCCTCACAAAACATGAGATCAAAGTAGAATTTCAGTATTGAATAAACTGCTCTCCAGAGGGAGACCTTTGCTGTTTTAACCCAATTGACCTTTGCAGTCACACCATTGCTGTTTTAGCCCAACTGTGGTCTGGTAGATCATCACTGTGCCCACCAAGATTTTACATGAAATAGCATTTACAGCTTAACACAATGAAAACAATAATCCATTGTCTGGCAATACAAGAAGCTATTAAGAGAAGACAGCCACTGTGTAGAGTTGAAGTCTCAGATCCATGCTGCAAAAAATAGCTGCATTTCTCTCCTGGGCCAGTTAAGCAGGCTGTGACACTGATGATGGGCAGTGCCCAGCTACACCGAGCACCCCAGTGCCGAGCTGTCTATTAATATGTGACCTATACAGATTAAGGCTGATGTTTGGAGCAGCTGGATCCTAGTGTGATGTGTTGATGGGTTTGTTGGAGTGTACAAGGCAGTAACTGAACTTACTGCCTCACTGGGAGCTGTGCTCTTGCACAATGTGTAAAGCAAAGGCAGTAAATAGGGCCCTGGGGGACACCAGCCTGTGTACGGGTTAGGGATGGGTGGCTTTTGCTATTAGAAGCTTCCTTTTGAGGAAGACTTTCTCTGGACAGATTCACATTTGTGTCAGTGATTACTGCAGGAATTTCATTAACTCCTCAGTAAGTTAAGAAAATGTGGGAGAAGAAACAGAATAGATTGCTTTTATTGAATTCTTCTTTAATTAAAGCTCTTACTGGTTTCATGCTGTTTTGGTGTCATAGTTTAGATTTTTACATTGAATGACAGGAGAAGACAGAAAAAAGAGGAAATGTTTATTTAATTCATGCTACAGAATGTAATGACAAGAGATTGTTTCCATACGTAGTGTTTTTGTTGACCTTTTAACATTTGAAAATGTCAGGAAATACCATTACTGTAGGTCTATCCAGTTTTAATGCTACAATAACTTTATAGCTATTCACAAGGGAAATTATTATATGTTGCCTGAAACAGTGAAGGTGTATGCGATCATACACACAGATCTCTTTTTCTCCTTCCCTGCCAAATAGATCTTTGTGGCTGTATGCAGTCTCTGTTAAAAATGCAACTTTTGTGTCCCTGTAATTTTGACTTTGCTTTCAAACCTGCCAGGTTTACTGAGGCAGCAAAGTAGTATGTTTCTGGGAAGTTTAAAGACAATTAAAGTAGAATGCATTTTAACTTACTGTAATTAGACAGTGGCCAAAACTGTGTAGGTTTTTCAGACAAAGATATTAACCTTTGTTTGGTTTGGGTTTTTTTGAGGGGGCCTGTTAAGATTTACAGAGGTTCAGAAGAAGGTGCTTTGATCCATGCACGTCATCTTGTCTTTAGAACTGAGGAATGGGTCCCGGTCATGACTTTGATACTTAATTTCTCAAAACACCGGAGGGTTTTGCTGATGAAATAATGCTCTCCCTGTCTGTGTTGGCAGCGTAGCACACACTCGTGTCGTGTTGTGTC
This sequence comes from Calidris pugnax, assembly GCF_001431845.1. Taxonomy (NCBI): domain Eukaryota; kingdom Metazoa; phylum Chordata; class Aves; order Charadriiformes; family Scolopacidae; genus Calidris; species Calidris pugnax. Next base: position 16,326,800 of record NW_015090864.1, on the reverse strand, counting down.
GTGTGGTGTGGTGTGGTGGAACAGCCCTGGGTGCAGGCGAGTGGTGGGAGGTTGCCATTACCTTGGACAGCACCAGGGCAGGCTCTGATTTATTGCTGTCCCCTCGCCTACAACTGAAACCAAAGCATCACAAAGACCCAAGAGAAAGTCATTGACAGCAAACAGGCTGCTCCAAAGATTATGGCCTAGAAGTCAAACCTTCAGTGATTTGAGAAGGATGGGAATTTTTTCTGTTGGTTATGGAAAAAGAACCCAGTAGGTGATGGGAATTAATCTTTCTCCTCAAAATATCATCTAAAGACTTCAAATGAAAAACAAGGGAAGCTGAAACCGATGAACATGCATACATGTATTTAAAAAGTATTCTAAAGGATTAAAACTAAAATTGAGGATGGGGAAAATTATTGCATGTTTTACAGAACCCAACTTAAATGTTGAGGAATTACCTCCAAGGCTATAATCAGCTTTACACTGTCTGCTCAGAAGTGTCCTGGACTTTCCCATGGCTGGTGGAGGAAGCTCTTCTGTCTTCAGGAGAACCACTGCAAGCTGTGGATCTGGGAAATTTTACTTATGAAGAATACAGTTACAAAACAGCGACCCCCCAAACGGAAAAGCCCTCCACGAAAACTGTAATCTGAACTAATGACAAGGTACTGTTGTTATCACTTCACAAGGTTAACTGGATTTTTGAGTGAAGTAATTCTGAAATACAGCAAATGAGTAGTAATTGTCAGTGTGATTTATTACTTTGAAGAAGTTTGGAAATAAGAACTATGAAAACTGGCTACCCTAGAGTATTAACAAATCTCTGCTATTGGCTGTGATCAAGCCCACAGCTGAAGTTCGTATGGGTTGTTCCAAAGAATACATGAAAAATATTTAGATTTTGACACAATTCATTGAGATTTATTTTTGTATATTAGTCTTTTAACTATACATGTTATACGTATGAGTTTTTATAAATATAATCTCATTCCCATAGAGTAATCTAACTGCGCTAAGTCTTCCTTTGTAATTCATTTGTATGATACCGGTATGACTAAGTATTAACTTCCAGATGTACTGAACAATAGGCTGAATGTGTTTCAGTCATAATTTGCTAAATGTTTTTCAAAACTATGGCTAGTAGTCAAAACTTTGAATGGTAATGGATTATCCTGATAATGATTTAAACTGCTTTGTTTCTCACTCATTACACTAGTTAGAGAAAAACTTAAATTAGCTTTAGAAAACATCAAAATTAAAAAATATCTTTGGTGGTCTTAGGATTTATACATATGTACACATGCATGTATATCCATATAAATGTTTTTGTGTGTGCGTGTGTGTGTATATATATGCACATACACATATGGGACTCAGTTATATGCTTGATCTCAGCCAGTAGAAGAAATTTCTGCTACTTGTGGATAGTGAGTTTTCACACTCTTTGTTTCTAAAATTTTGCATACCTGACAATTAGGACTAGTATGGCCCTGCTGTCTCTAGATTAGTAGCCTGCATGTACTTTATTACTTTGGCTACATAATGATTTATGGCCTTTAATTATAAACTCAGACACTGTTATGTGTCTGAATGCTAATAGACATGCTTCATTTAGAGGTGTAATGTGCTTCCAAATTATTACATGTGATTGCTGGCAGTATCTATTGTCTTTCTGACACCTTTCCCATCTGCACATTAAAAGAACTTTCCATTATATATTTTTTTAATATGGTAGATTTCTGATGAATACAATTAAGCACAAAAAACGGTCTTTAATACATCTGATCATCAACCTAGCAGTGACCTACTTTGAGATAAGATTTTGTACAGATTTTTCTGTGCTATTTTACATCTGTAAAGGATAGAAGGTTTATTGGCCCAGGTTGTTGCTGCTAGTGCCTAAAGCAGAAATACTGCTTCAGTGTGTTGGCCTGTGGAGAGTCCCCGCGTGCTAGGACTGGAGTGATTCCCAGGGTGGGCCAGAGGCAGGAGGAACAGCCTGCTGCAAGATGGCCTGAAGGGAGGCTATATAAAATAATTGCTTGGTATGGATGTCTGGTATTCCTTGTGAGCAAAGCTAAAAGCCGGAGTAGCCCTCTGGAGCCCTCCAAATCAGACAGGCAAGATTTGAAGTTGGGTATTTTATAACATAAGCCAGCTGAGCTGACTGCTGGGCTAGACAGGGGAAGGAAGGGAGAAAAGACAAACCCACCTTCTCCTCCTTCCTGGGAGGCAGTGGATGAATCTTCTCTTCCACACTGTGCCCATGCTACCATATAAACTGCTGGGGATTCCAACAGATGTTTAATCACAAATTGGATTTGTTTTGCCTGATCCAAATCAAGTGGGCTTTTGCCCTTTTCAATTTGCTCGGTTGAGCACCTGCTTAGCCAAAAGTGGGATTGGAACTACCAGCCATTTGTATGACCTTGCCACTCAGTTTCTGTAAACCTGCACTGATAAAGAGCTTTGTGGTTACACTGCTTTAACTGCACAAAACAAGTAAGTATCAAACAGCAGGTTTATGGGTGAAGTTTTCTAAATAAAGTAGCAATAGCCTTCAGAGGGTCACAAAAACTGATACCTTGGAGGTAGTGAGGCTTTGGTTATGCAAAAATGTCAACAAAGAGTCCAGCGAAAGGCAACAGAGATGATTCAAGGATTGGAGCATCTCCCTTATGAGGAAAGGCTGAGAGAGCTGGGACTCTTTAGTCTGGAGAAGAGAAGGCTGAGGGGAGACCTTATCAATGCCTATAAGTACCCAAAGGGTGGTTTGAAGGAGAAGGGAGCCAGACTCTTTTCAGTGGTTGCCAGTGAGAGAACAAGGGTTAACGGGCATAAGCTGGAACATAGGAGGTTCCACTCAAATATGAGAAAAAACTACTTCACAGTGAGGGTGACGGAGCCCTGGAACAGGCTGCCCAGGGAGGTTGTGGAGTCCCTTTCTTTGGAGATTTTCAAGACCCACCTGGATGCAGTCCTGAGTAACATGCTCTGACAAGCTCTAGGCAATCCTGCTTCAGCAGGGGAGTTGGACTAGATGATCTCTATGGTCCCTTCCAACTCTAAAAATTCAGTTAAAGTCTCCAGCTAGCTTTGGTGGCAGGTACTACAGGTCATCCAAAATGAGGCATCACTCATTAAACGCAAGGCTTACTCCCTCCTGGCCTGTGCTGCCTTTGCTATGGAAAAGGCGAACACTGCCTCTGCGGCAGAAGCTTTTGTCAAGAGCTGAACGGTCCTCAGGCATGAGTGGTAGGTGCTAAAAGGGAAAAATGTGCAGGATTTGATGCATATAGATTAGCAATGAACGCAGTGTTGAAAATTCCTGGCCGTGGGTCAGTTTAGCATAACATTTGGACTGCATTTACCTGAACTGAAGTTTCTTAGTCTGGAAATCCAAACTGGTGATAACAATTAGTTGTTCCCTTTGCTTCTGCCCTTAATTAGGAATCTGTGGGGAGAAGCAAGAGGGAAGCAAATGAAAAACAATCAATCATTTTCAAACCTGTCAGAAGGTGAAGGTCAACTTGAATTTAAGCTGTGGCTTATATTTGATTCCTATTTGATCTGAGCCACCACATACTCCCCAGACTTTAATACACCCTGGCAATCAGATGTTCCAGGGCTGTGTTTTCCCATTACTTTCTAGACAGCGGCTGGGTGGCTCCCTGCAGAAGGCTGTAAGGAACAGAGAAAGACAGGAGGTCATCAGTGACCACTAAAGGATCAAAAAGGGGGAAGTTGGGTGGTTTCATACAGTCGATCTCCTGTGGTAAATGATTTTATATTGCTCAAAGTCCAACTCTGGTGAAGTCCATTTTTACTGCTTTTCTAAATACCCTGACTTGTTCTGAAATGCAGTAAAAGGCATTCGTCCCAGCCCATTCAACTTAAAAAATGGAAAACAAAATCCTCTTAATCCCTCCTTGGATCAGCCTGCAGAATGAAGTAGCCAAACTGGTAGTCACAGTATTGCTATGGTGCTCAGGCTGCTGCGATTCCCGCACCTCATCCCCCTCGGATCACCAGTGGGATCAGTCATTCTCTATTAGCTTGGAAAAGCTCAGAAAATAAGAACAATAAAAATGTTAAACGTGCTGTGGAATTTCATTCCACTTCTATAATGAGCTTAGCAAACCCTAAAGTAGAGAATACGTAATTTTAAACAGATTTTTAAATAGCTTTTTTGTCAGCTCTCTTGGAAGAGGAGCAGAGCCAGCTGATGATACTTTTTCAGGAGCAGAAGCAGTGGCTTTCTGGGCTTGATCCCCAAGGTGCTGACTGCCTCTGGCTTCTCCTGCCTTGCCTGGAACAAGATGAGCTGTGCCTTGTGGGACCAAGACCTCTCAGGGGGGTGGCAAGGAAGCTCCCAGGTGCTCCTGCCCTCACCTATAATGCAATGGTGACAACACAGGAGCCCCCAGTAACTGGGCATGTAGGCAGCCAGATGGGCCTTGTGAAGGAACTGGCTCCTTTCTCCTGGAGAATGACATTGCACGGCAGTAATTATAGTTTCAATAATTCTCCACCTTCTTCAGTCTCATTTAATTCCCCCCTTGACAGATGTCTGCTTTGAAGAAGAGGAAAAAAGAACTTTGCTATTATGGGATTTTTGGGGTACACCTTAAAAAATGGCTATAAAGTAGAGGAGGAGGATAGAAACCCAACATCATCACATCTCTCTCCAGAGTCCTTCTCTTTGTTCTTAATCTCATTTGACTGGTAACAGCTCAACAGAGTAATAAGAAAAGCATTTGAAGCATCCCGTCAAGCCAACACAGATTTTTAACACAGGCCAGTCCAATTAGACTATTATGGGTGGCCAAAATAAGATCTCCATGCTCTTGATAAGTCACATGAACAAAGTACTGGTTGGTCATGTTGTAGTGAGCAATTTGAAGCTGAAAGCAAGAAAGTTTCTAGTCTCAGTTTCTGTCTAGAAAAGCAGACAACATGGAAAGGATCTGCTGCTTTTGATTTAAAAAAATAGAGCTGGAAATGAAACAGATGAAACCATTAGTTTATTTGACTTGAAAGCTTCTGCTTTGAGGAGAGCTATGCCATATTGTTCTGTACAAGGACACCAGATTAATCGTCTTTTCTCTCCTTCACCTTTTATAGTGATGCTGCACAAATGGTATCAGGCTGACGGAGAAAATTATAAATATACTGTGGCTGCAATTTAGCAGCATTAATCACACAAATTTAGTAGTTTTAGATGGTAGTAGGTCATCCATTAGCTGAAAAGTTGACAGTTGTAGCATAGAAGCCCGAGTTCAGGCCTCATCTTCCCCTTTCAGGTCACCTATTTCTTTCTCTGCAAAAACATCTGGTCATTTCAAAACTGTAATTTTCATACATTTTAGCTAACAGTGGAATGTTGAAAAGCTGTTCTGAAAAACATAGTTCTTTCCTGTGCCAAACCAGTTGGCCTAGAGTTAGCAAATGTTGTTATAAATCTTCCCTTTGCTTTTTCAACAGCTCTAAAACTACAGAATTAAATGCTTCATAAAGACTAGCCAGTGGACACAGGTTAGTATGCTGAAGAAGTTGAGCACGCAAAGCCACCAAGACCTCTTGAAGGCAGCCCCAGTCACCCCATGGAGCTCAAGCCCGCAGAACCCCCAAGCTGCTTCCGAACCCCAAACCTTAGACTGAGGATCCTTTTGCTTTTTTTCCCTCCTCTCAAGAACAGCTTAATATAAAGCACTGAGTTGAGTCAGAAAGAAAATAACAAAACAGAAAGTCTGCCTTCAGTCATAGGTATGTGCAGTCTCCATTAATGTGCGTCAGTGGGGATGGTCTTTCTCACTGCTTGTCCTCCAAATCTTACCCCAGCCTTGTGTGTAAAGTCATAAATAGTGGGCTGAGGAATTTCCCCACACACCTCATTTACTTGCCAAAAAGAAGAAAGAAAAAAAGAGAGAAACAACAACACAGCAGTTTTTGTGAACCCAAAAGAATTAGCAATATGAAGTGAAAATTTTGGAAGTGATGAAACCATTTTTTTTACTTTTCCAAGGTAAATTTCACCCAGAAAGAACTGAGAACATCAGAGGTGTGACAGCTGGTGTGCTGGCTGGTCCCACCAAACAACAACCCAAGACCCTGGGAATGGCAATCCCAACTTCTTGTTCCTCCTCCAACAGATATGCAATGATATATGCAAAATACAAGGTGGGGCCACTGGAATTGCTCTACCCTCACTGATCATACAGGACATAGCTGGGGTGCACTGACCTGCTTTGGATGGAAACCCTGTTCTGAGTTAGGCATATGGATGTAAAATCCCACCTCCTCTCCCCACACAAGCCACGTGGCTTCTGCTCTGGAGGCTGGTGCCAGAGAGATACCATCCACTACGCTGTGAAGGGTGCATGGATCCACTGGCGAATCAATGGTGCTTTTTGAAAAAAACACGTAGCGAAACAGGATGACCCATTCAGGCAGGGGCAGGGTTCCTGATTTGCTGAAAATTCAAGAACTATTGAAACTTTGGGTCTGAGCCAAAGCAATTTTTTTAATTATTTCAGTTTTGTGGTCCTGAGAAGGATAGCAGGAATGGAATGTTCTCTGCTACTGAGTCCTGACGTGCTAACACAGCTCATCCAGACCAGTAGTGCTGGGACAAAACAAGAGGAAAATACTGACTGCATGGGATATCTTCTCAGAGCCATGACTTCTGGTCAGAGAGAGGCAGCTGCATTTCAGAAGAGCCCAGCAGGGTCTAATACTCATTTAGCACATGGAGGAGGAAAGTTCAGATTGCTCGTCTGCGCAGCAAGTCCCAAACAAGAACCTGGCTGCCAGGAATCCTGGGGTTCACTCACTCTCATGTTCATCATCTGTCATTAGAGCTGTTCTGCTTTGTGTAAGGCTTAAACAGAGTAAAGATTGAAATGCAACCACTGAGCAGCAAGCTGAGTGTCTGTCCATGGATCCATTCACAACAGTCACTAGCCAGCAAGCAGCTCTTCTCTTGCTCGGGAGGCAAAGGCTTCAAAACCCTTCATTTGAGAAAGAAGAGGCACTTGAACACATGTCTTCCCCAGGGTAGGTAAACAGCCTCAGAACTGGTGTTCTCTATCAGGGATCTTGCATGGTCACTTTTTTCATTTCTACATAAAAGATTAAATAACCAATGTTTCATTCTGAGGAAAATCTTTTTAGATCTTCCCAAAGTAATATAGGCTGGGAATCTGAGCAGGAATTTTTTTGGTCACAGAAGATAGGAACCAGTCATGCATCTTGCTAGGAAGAAGAACCATGCAGAAAAGTTATCTCTGTCCCCTTTTGCCGGTCTTGAATGTGATGCCTAGATAGCCTAAGCTACCTTAGCCAATAGCCTGGATTGCCTTGTTTCTTAGCCCCAGTATTATGACTTTCAGGCAGATTCCCTCAGCTCAGCCAAGGCTTTCTCCAGCCTTAACACTGTCAAGCAGGCAGATAATACCCGCCCTTGGAGGGACCAAGAAATACAGGTACAGAGAGAAAGGTGTGAACCATGGCTGTTGGCTGGACAAGCTTCCAGGCTCACGTTTCAGTAGGGCCCATGCGGAAAAACACTTCTTATTTCCAAGTTCTTCAGCCAGTCACGGTAAAATCTCAGACTAGCTCCTTATGAGCCAATGCCTCCTCTCATTTGCTGTCCAGGAATGTGAAAGCACATTGATTTTCTAATGGAAATGAATTGAGCAATGCTGCTTGCTTGCCTCCAGTCCAAGACTGTCGACAAACTGACAATGATATGGCAGAAGGACTTATTATCTCTCTCTTCTTCTCAGCCTAAGTCCATGAAGCCCCTGTGCCTGTACAAACCAGTATAAAATGCTATTTTGCTGGCACAGTGGTGTTTTATAGCAAAACTGCACAGATAGATGGTGCCTTTGCAAGGTGTAAATTAGGTGGAAACCGGATTTTTGGTAACCTAAGCAACCCTTCCATGTCCTAGAAACAGAGTACGCCTTTGCAGATATGGCCATGTAGAAGAGGAACAGGTATCTGTAAGACATCTGTTACCCAGTCTCCCCCACAGCATGCTCCACTCCTTCTACTGTGCAGATTGGTGTTCAAGGCAGTAGCTAAGTTATTTCAATACCACAAAGAGATCTGGCTTTGGTTTTAGCTTGCCACAGATTTAATTCCCTTCTATCTGAACTAGTTATCCTGTTCTTTCTCACTGCTGGGCTTTTTGCCTGGGCATATTTACCTAAAGCACGCTGACGTTGCGGCTGAAAGTTATTTTGTAAGGAAAAGTGTTCTCCATCTCGTCTCTACCTTTGCCAGCAGCAGCCACCAAGGCTCCCCTTCCTCTTCCACGTACAGGTCTTCTCTCATAATTCAGGTTTCTGCTTGCTCTGTAACCAGAGGTCCTGTGCTGAATTTTAGAAGCTGTGTTTGGGAAGAGTGGGCTCTCCCTGGGCTCCTTCCCCAGGGGCTGTACCCGTTCCTAGCTCAGGCTGAGCTGTGAGTGCCGTGCGCTGCCTTAGCCCCCTCTGGGTTGGGAGGGAGTGGGGTTTCCTGGCCGGCGTTTGGGGCTGGCAATCACACAGGCTGCGACTGCAAGAGCCAAGCAGCAAAAATTTAGAAAGCTACTTAACAAAGGGATTGCATATGTGCTGCTCGACCTGAGGAATGAACAATTACTTTCCTGAGTGGTCTGAAAGGGGGCTGCTTTATTTCAGTATCGGTAAAGAGATTCTGGCTTTCTCCCCAGTTACGGGCAGAGCAATCCTTCATTAGTGACGCCGTGTGGAGACTTGTGTCAGCCTCGCAGCAAGCTCAGCTCCTTCAGCTTTTTGAGCGTGTCCTGGTTCATTGTCTGTTTCTCCTAATGCTCCCCACGACTGTGAAATGTCTCTTGCTGTCTGCGAGGCAGAGCAGGGGAAGGCAGGAGCCCTTGCTCGCATCTCAGCACTGTCCACCAGGATGGTCCAGGGAGGGTGGTCTTGTGCATCGCAAGGGAGGGGCTGTCACTCCTTTCTCCCACTTTTTCAGCCATGGCTTTTCTGTTTGGCCCTACAAACAGTGCAGAACAGAAAACTATCCCTACCCACATGGGCAGAAGGCACAAAACAAAATCTATGCAACTCAAGGCAAGGAGGAAAGTGAAATTCCTCCTTTTCATTACGTTTAAATCTGCCACTTTAAGATGTGTGGCTGTTTCTACCCTTCCAGCTTTCTCTGCTGCTAACGGCAGCATCTCATGTAAAGCAGGACCCTCAAGTGAAAGGGGCTTCAAATCCCAGCCAGATCTTAGCATGAGCTATGAGTCCCCTTTTTGCTGGGGACATTCTTTACCTCTGAACCCTTTGCATCTCCTATATGGCTAATGCCCTATAATGGGGTGTTGCTTATGGCCAAAGCTTTAAGATACTGTAATACACGTCAATGCTAAGAGGCCCGTGGTGGCTGGCAAACAAGTTGGAAGAAGGAATATTCTCTCTGCAAGGGGTATTGGAAGGGTTGGAAGCAGTACAGAAAGGACTGGTGGATGAAGGGGAAGAGACAGATGAAGTCTCACATTCAGAAAGTGCTGGAGCCCTTGCAAGGAGCTCAGATTGCTTACAGGGCATTCTGTGCAAATTGTTTACAAAGGCCCAAGGTTTAAATTATGGTGATGTCAGCAACCATTAAAGTTTGCTGCACTGGAAGTATTTTATGTTTGTCAAAATTCTCCTCCTGGTCCAATAATCCTGACAGAATTTCAGAAATAAAAGTAAAAGTTAGATGACTTTTTCCTTTTGGATTTACCTCCCCTTACCCCCCAAAGAGGGGGAAAAAAAATCAAAGATGTCCTGAAAAGTGCTTCAATATCATAATTTTGCTTTCACTGAGAAAGTTACATTTCCTGTAGTAATTACAACAGGCTATGCCATCCAGAGACTTTATCTCCATGGTTTTTATGGGCATCTGACCCTTTTTCCTTAAAGTATATTCCTAAGCATTTGCTAAATGCAGTCAGACATTGTACAGAGTAACTGCATGGAAAACATAAGTAAAAAAACAAGATAGCTCTTTCAGTTTCATACAGAAGAAAGATAAGACTATACAAGCATTTAGGAACAAGTAGTATTTGCACTGGGATAAAAAAGGTACGTAATGCCCTCTTACCCCACCCCTCCAACCATAAAGAAATTGTTAATTATCTGTGCTGAATGGAATTAAGCCAAAACTGGAACTTTGATGCCGTTTTCAGACAGGATCACCCACCAGAGGATTTGATTGATATTTGAGCCTTACTGGGGGAGGCTGAAAGGCTCACCCTGTGGCACAGTGTTTTGGTTAGACCAGCATAGTGGGGTCACTGTTGCTCAAGCCTTAATTTTATCCCACTCCAAACTGCCTGGGGCAGGAAACTTGAGGTCTGGTCTCATGGCAGTTTCTGAAAGGCAGAACTCAATTTCCCATCTGGGGCTACTCCCAAACTATATAGCAGCACAGTCGGGTTTGGAGCCCCTTCACGCAGGGAACACAGAGACGCTTTTCCATACGGGTTCTCAGGTACCTGCCCTCTCCTGTCTAACAAGAGCAATATTGTGTTTCAATCAATTTGGCCTCCTTTTGTAGAGCTCAAAAGCCAGCCTTCTTCTTAACTTGGGTTTCCCCAGGTAACAAACAAGACTCTCAGAAAATATGCATTTGTAATTATCCTCGGCCACCACTGGATGTCAGTGATTGCTGGACTATAGCAGTAGTTTTGGTTAAAAAAAATAATTAAGGGCAGCATTTTCAGACCTGCCTGAGCCACAGGCAGGACCAGAACTAGGCAGTGCAAGTGTGACCAGATGGTGGGGCAGCCAAGCTGAGGACCAGATGTGCTGATTTGTCTCAGGCTGCGCACTTGCCTTTGTGCTCACACGTACTTGTATGACTGCGTTCGTAAAAACATATTTAGAGACAGGTGAAAAAGAGGTGCCCTTTTGGCTGATAGATATATTAGAGTTTAATGGTCTCCATTTGATCTGCTCAGTTTCAGGCTTACGACGGCGTTTCAGAAGTTGTGATCTGGGAACATGGCATTGGCACACAGACACAAGGAACCCATCAAGAAAGAAGAGGCTGTTGGTTCATGCTCAGTGACTCCAGAGCAGAGTGAAGGAGGACAGGCAGCATGACAGAACAGTACAAAATCTTAGACAGGCATCCCCTGATTTTTGCAGGTGTAGACAGCAAAGGTACGTGGTATCTTGTGTGTGCTGGGCTTGCAATCAGTATTGATGACTCCAGACTAAGCAGATCTGTCCTTATGCAGGAGTTGATCATAGAAGCAATGCTCTCTGCTATATTCTGGTTTTTTTAAGGCATGCTGGATGCTTACCCTGTAGATTGTTAAGTCTGTAACTGAGGGAAAAAAAGATGTAAATGAAAACACTTGAAGGCTGATCTGTTAACACGCTATAGCAGCCTTCAAGAGCAGGGGAAAAAACCTGTAGAAGCAAACTGGATGACAGGAGGGAGGGAAGGAAGGTTAACATGCTCAATTTGTTCTGCTTCCATAGTTAAAATGTGAGGAATGTACACAAGCGCATGAATGATAAAGTAAATAATGACGTTGCACTGCAGAAGGCAGTTGCAGTGAGCAGCTTCCCGGCAGCGTGGGGAGCTCAGAAGAGGCTGTTGGACAGCCTGGGTGTGAGAAACCACACGGGGCTCTGCAGCTGGCACATCCTCTCTGCAGCGTTTGTTGTCCCCCAGGGAAGGAGTGGGCTGTTGGCACTTGTTGGGACACTTTGCTGAGAGGACAGCACATGGACTTCCCACCCTTCCTTTGCAAGGAGCTGCCAGGGACAGGACATGATCCTCCTTCTCCCAGATCTGCTCCTTGTCTCCTGCTCCCATTCACTCCTCCCTTTCTCCATCTCTCTTTCCCAGACCCCCATCCCTACTTTCCTCTCAGAAGAGTTGCTCCATTTCAGCAAAAGGAGCAGAGCAACATTCCTAGCAGGGTGACCACGTAGTGCTGCTGGATAACCCTGCATGCTTGTGGGTTACTGTGTCTAATCCTCCCCAGCCAGCGACAGCACTGAGGTCAGGTCCACTAGTCCCCAGCAAAATGCTCTTACCACTGGGCTAGGGAGGAGCACCAGGGATCGTATCACTGGACACATTTTAAGGAAATTTTCATCATTATCTACTAAAGCATGATCTAGGATATACATGTGTTCTGAGACCAAACTCTGGGGATTTAGGATGAGAAAAACCTCAAGCCTCAGATTACAAGTAGTTTTAGGTACAAGGTAGGACTGCTGGCCCAAGATGGTTCCAAACATATGCTCCTTGGGGTACCAAAATAATAAGTGGGGGCTGAAAAGGGGACTCAGGCACTATGAGGGTCACCTCTTAATAAGTAACTGTTTTCAAGAGAGTCTGTTTCAGACTTAGGTATTTAAATCTTTTTTTTGGTTTTAGACTTTAAAAATGTAAAGTAATAAAGAATCCACCACAGCTCTAGGTAAGTGTTGCAGTGGAAAAACACCCAAACACTTAAAAGGAAGTGTACTTTAGTACATTTCAGTAATATCAAATTAATTACTTTCAGTAATATCAAATTAATTTCATGGCAAAAGAAGAAAAGGGTTTCACGGGAGCAGCAGTAGAAGATACTGCTGATACCAGACTGCTGTACACCTGCCTTTATAATCTGTGGCATTTTGCGTAGACCTGTGAGATGAATAAATCTACAAGGATCTAGTCACAGTATTTCACTGTCCTTTACAGAAGCTGAAGAGTGTGCACACCATTGACAATGGCTAGTAGGACACTACAGCAGGTACCAGAGGCCAGCTGCTACTAAGAAGTTGACGAAGGGATGTCACCACAAGTGCCAAGTATGGTGAAGTAGCCCACATCGTATCTATCTCAGCTGCCTCCATGCATTTCAACACAAACAGGTACAGAAGTTTTGCTGTTGTTTCTATACTACAGAGAACCACATACTTACAGCAACTTTGAGGTAAGCTACATCTGGGACTGCAGGCAAAGAAGAAGAAGATGGGGCAAGAAGAGCAGCTAAAGGAACCTCAGCTCTTTGCAGCAGCTTTACCCTTGAGTGGTGGCTTTGCATCACACCACAGGTACCAGCCACATCCTACAGCACATCGGAACGGCCATGGGGAAGCCAAGCCTGCTCTGCTCCGTCCTCCTGCCATTGCAGCATATCTAGGACTTTGGCTGCAGTGTGTGCAACGCCCATGGGAGAGGTGACACAGTAGGAGCCCATGCCAGGGCAGGGTGGCCTGGTTGGCCCCATGTGCTACCCCATTGGAAAGCCACCTCAGGCAGTGCTGCCCGGCACTGCGGTCACTGGAAGGACAGAGGTCCCAGGACAGCCTTTATGCTCCTGACCTACCTGCAGAGAACATCTTATTTCTTTTAACTGTAGCTCATGTTCAAAAGACACCTAAAAGCCCGTTACAGAGGAAGCCACAGGGGGTACTTGCTGTGGGGTAAATAAACCTTTCATAACTTACAGGGAAAACAGGAATAGAAGGTAAAATTCCTTTGCTTAAGGCCTGTTACTGAAAATAAAGACCTCTTTCACTCTATTGTTAATGTAAGTATTGAAACAGTTCTCCCTTTCTTAAGTCTGATTTTTCCCAGCTCACAGGGACCCGCAATGGGTCAGCACCAGGCTTCACCCACCCTCCCTCCACACCAAGTCTTTGATGCTGTCATTGGTAAGTGCTTTCATTAAATAAGAAACTGTTTGGATTATTTGCCACAATCACGTGCTCAAAATTGCTTGTTTTACAACTAAAAATGATCTCTTGTCCCAGCTGTCATCATCTTGTGAATCAGATTTAGCCCGACTGTCGTGGGATGTGAATGAATGTTGGGCTCGACTTCAGCGCCGGCTCTGCAGATCTTTGTAGCCATGAGAAAACACTTCTGCACTGATGGCCAGCCCTCTCCCACACCAGGTACTGCAAACACAGCAAAATCAGCAGGGACACGTAGATTTCCAGCCTGCCATGCACAGGGTGTGACTGCTTTTGCCTTGAAAAGATAGCTGTAACAAATGAAGCAGTTTCCCTTCATGAGCGTATGCTTTCTGCTTTAATTTTTTTGTGAGCGGTATTTTATATTTTCACATATATCCAGAGGCACATTTTAAAAGTCCCCTGGAAAAATGACACACATACTTTATTTCAGATTCAGTAATTTTATGTCACGCTACACAGAAACTCCAGTACTTTATGGCAACCGTATTTCTCTGGATGCATTTACCATCACTATTAGTAGGCTAGGGAAAGAAGAGTGAAGAAAGCTGGCAGGTGTAAGACTAAGAGCAACACGTTTCAGAAGGTCTTTTTCAGACTACCAAGCAAAGTTATATAAACCCTAATCTTCAGGCTAAAAAAGTCAGCATGAAAAAATTTCTCTCCCTTCTCCTCCAACGCCCTCCAAATAGCCCATTGTAGTAATTACTGCCTGTCACCTTACAGTCGGAGAGCTCTGACAAAGGGCAGCAGATTAATTTTGGATCTATCTACTCTGTCCTATCCAACAGCTCGTAAAAAGTAAAGTTTCCTTTAAAAGCTCTTGCACTCCCCAGCTCTTGGGCAGTTTTAGGAGGCAATATAACAAAAAAGGCTAGGAGCACCTGTACTATTTCAGCAGCGATTGAGCCAGGTTTTTGGATAACCTGTTTGACTCACAACAAGAAACATGCCCTAAACCAAGCCAGAGCCCCTAGGTTTAGCCTGATTCTCCACATATAAACTGATCTCACAACCACACAGCCACCTGGCATCTTCCAGCCCGGGTGCCAACACAGGTTTCCTGCTGCAGCCTGACCCTTACAGCAGTGCCAGAGGCTGGAGCCTGCAGTGTTCACACGGCGGCTGATTTATTATCCTCTGGGCACACACGCATGACTTCCATTGCTAATAATAGACACTGCTTGCTCAGAATAGAGAATACACTCCCAAACTACTCCTGACATTCGCTTGCCTCCTGATCGCTGTGTCCCATGTGCCTCTGTTGGTCTCCATCATACCCTGCTTAAGTGCTTTGCAGTCATTATGGGCTTGATTCTCCATTGCTTCTCACCTTGTGCAGTCATTTGCACCTATGTAAAGTGAGTGCAAAGTGAGTTTACATCTACTTTGCACAGGTGTAAATGATTACACACCCATGGAAGCTAAGACTCTGTATTGAGGCTGCTCTGGCCAGAAATTGCATCTCGAAGCATGAAAATTACGTAGAGGGCAGGTGATAGAATTACTCAGTAGGGGAGAATAATGGATATGCCATGGTCCCTTTGTTTTAGTATGAGCTTGCCACATCTTACAGCACACAACTATAGCTCTCAAAGGCGCAATGGTAATATGTAACTTTATACTTGATTTTTTTAAAGCAATTTGGTGTTTTGTTACAGGGGAACGGAGATGAAGCTGTGAATAAAATATGGCTAAAAGAGTTTATTGAAAGAATTTCAATGTCTTGAAAGAATTCCTAGATAGCACAGTTACTGCTAGCACACAGATGCGTGTCACCTAATTTTGGAAAGGGACAGGTTCCTGCCTTGCCTCTGTTAGTGCTACAGAAAACAGGGTTTGACAGTTCTTTTTGATGGGAAGAAAAGTGCTGGTAATTCTATCAGCAATCAGTTGATTTTATAATGTAGCTTAATTGATTTTAAGGAATCTGACATTGAGTTACACAGATGAAGAGGGTCTTTCAAAGACAATGTTATAAATGATTGTGCTCAATACTTAAATGCAAAGTTCATGTGTATTAATGCTGCTTTCAAAAGGTTTAAGAAAAAATTAAAGTATTACATTTTTGACTTGACTGATCACAACTTATATTCACGTAGGTAGGTTCTGTTAGGGAGAAAAGTTGCTTACTAAATAATATGGTTTTGAGGTTAGCCTCTTTATTCCCAGTGATCATTCAAAGTTTTTTCTCCTCAACACAGGAGGAATTGAACAGCAAGGGGTCAGCATTCTCTCCATAGAACAAACAGTGAAGCCCAAGGTGATGTGAGAGCTCAGACCGGTGTTCCTGCAATTCCCAGCTGCCCAGAATATCTCCTGCACTTGGCTCCAGTTAAGCAGTGAAGTTGCTGCTCCATGGCCACCTTCCTATATTTTGGTCCTGTGCTGTTTTGGCAATGAGAGGCAGGACAACTCCAGGAACCTCATCAGCAAAGGTCTGTAAGCCATCTTCAGCACCAAATAGTAAGCTCCTTGCATTTATCTCCACTCTTCATTCCCTGCTAGTTTTCAACTGTGTATTTACTACATCTGTTTACTTCATTGTGCTTTCTGGCCTTCAGTCCTTTTTTCCTTGTTCCCCTGCACAGAGGGGGAACAGATGCCTGCTTCCAATATACCCACACTTGAGCAGCTAAAATCCCTTTGAGGTCCTAGGTCTCAAAATAGGTTTCAGCCTCTGAGAAGTGGTTTCTTTGTCTGGAAAGCTCCCATGGCATGTCACTTATAACAGTGCCATTCCCTGTTCTCTGCAAACCAGTTGTCTACAAATCATTTTGCTCACCTGTGCCACATATTTATAAAAAATTTTCACAGGCAAGGGTCTGTAAGTGCCATGGTTTCCTGGCATTTACTCAGCTATTAGGCATAATGAAATCCAAACTGTTTATTAGCTCATCCACTGTCTTGGCTATCCAAAAATCCAGCTCAAATTCCAGATGTCCAATTTGCAAACCCAACTTTCCCAACTGTTGGATGAATGCACTGTCACTGTCTCCATTTGAGACCAATTAGTTGGTTCACTTTTGGACAGTCTATGCCTTGCTGGTTTTAGCATGTCTGCTCTATTAATGGTTCTCCTAGAGGCAGTGTCCACTTTTTCCATGCATTTCACAGATACCAGCAGATGATTTGTAGCCAGTCTCCTCCTGCTGTTGTTCAACTGTAAGGATCTAAACAAAAACCTGGGGCCTCATTTGTGTACTTCTGGGCTTTACTGATGTAACGTGGTGTCCTTGCAACTCTCAGACTGGGAAAGAGGCTTTTTACTAGGCTCCTGTGATGTTCTGTTCTGGCCCAGCCTCCTATTATAACAACTTAACGTTTTATAGCGAAGTTTTTCACTGTACCAGCACTTAACTGCTTTCTTTAGTTTTTGCATTATTGCCAACTTCTCTTGTTTTACAAACCAAGTCTATCACTTTTTCTAATTGTTCAAAAATGCCACAGACCAGACTGGAGTCACCTTTTCCATTTGACATATCTGTGCTTACGGGGCTCATGGCAATTAATGTCCATCTTTCTCGCTAGCAGCTGCTTCCTTTCCTGGTTGGCTGCTGCAGAGAAAAAACTCAAATGGCGGGGCAAATTCCCCAAGCCCTTGGGGTGTCTGATTTCCTTTTGCCGATCCGGACCCGCAAGCCGAAGTCCAGCTAAACGTGTCTAAGTTGTTCCACTGCCCATTTATCCTGGGAGTCCTTGTTTGCACCGGGTTATGCCAAGAACAGGTCTTGCCTGGTCCTCAGCCAGGCCAGAGGATTCAGCTTTCCCCTCGCTGCTTATTCTCTGATCTGGCTCCCTCTGCCTGATGGCTGCCTGTGCGCCACATCTCAACAGCTCCTGCGAACTTGGAGCGCTCGGTCGTCTGTCACGGGCTGCTCTGTAGCACGGACGGAGCTGGCGTGAGCGGGCTGGCTGCTGGAAACCTCTCCCATTCCTCTTCCTTAGCCACTCGCCTGGGCGAGACGCTGAGCAGAGCCAAGGAGCCTGTCAGGGAGTTTTCCCTCAAAGAAATCAAGTTTTGCATTATTTGAACTGGACAATCTCTCCTCTCCCTGATTGGCCTCTGAGGGTTACAAACGGAGTAGAAAATAGTTTTACTGAGGTCATTTGGCTAACCCACTTGTGCAGCCAGGTGGCTGAGTGAGGTCTGCTCTGACCTCTGCCCCTTTCATTGCTTTCTCAACACAGTTTCTGAGATCTGCCATGCCTTGCTGCTACTCGTGTCTGTTAGCACATTTTGGGTTGTCAAGACACCTTCGAGTCTCCCTGGCTCCATGGAAATCCCGCTCTTTCAGAGCAGACAGATCTCTGCTCCCAGCTATGGGGCTTCCCGGCCTGGCTAGACACCGTGTAGCTGTTGCTCCAAAGGCAATTTTGTCCCCACCTACAAGTCATCTCTCTGCCATTATTAAGAGACTTCTGGATTCTTCTTCCTTCTTAATTTGATGCTTTCTCCTTTAATGACACCTCATTCAAGTGAGACTTTTTTACTCGGGGAACTTGAATGAGCTCAAATGTGTTGGGGGTTGTCCCAACCCATTCCCAGCACCACACCAGCAACACAGGTCACATTGACAGCCACATGGTTGACAAGGGACAGCTCTGTCTGTTGTTCTGGGCACCGTGGAGTCAAGAGGAGTTGAGGGTGGCTGGGAAGAGGAGCACTGGGGAGAAGAGAAGACAAGACACCATGAGGGGTGAGATAGAGGAGGGATGGAGGTAGAGCAAGGACTTTGGTTGCCTGCAGGCTCCATGAGATGCAGCTGCAGTTTGGATGTAGCCTGTGAGCCACATGCTTCCCCCTTGACTTTCAGATTTTTTTTCCAACATGGTTCATCTTGGTGGCACCTCCATTCCCCTGTCTTTCTTGAGCCTGAGAATGTACAGCCCCCCCAGTCTCTCCCCCTGGTGCTTGGCTCTTGCTCCTGACAGGCACAGTAATGCTTCACTCCAGGTCGCTCATCAAAATTCAGAGCTGTGTGCTGTATTGATTAGGAAATGAAGGTTATGATAGAGTCAGGCTTCTTTACTATGGTCCTCTGTTTGCTAGGAATGTGCAATGTGCACTATCTCCAAGCACAGGAGGAATTAGGAGCTTTTTTTTCATGTTACCATTGTCTTCTAATCAGCTCAGCCAAAATCTCTCTCTCTCTGTTCTTGGAGCCTTAATCCCAATGCTTAGGCCATGTCCTTGGCTTCTCTGATCTGTTCTGCCTTCTTTCTATAAGCACACAAAACCAATAACCATTGAGATATGAAGCACCTGTAAGTAGAGGTAATTTCTTTATATTATTTATGCTGGAATGCCTGTCTCTGTGTGGAAGCTGCTTTATTTTTTCTGGCTCCACAAAGGATCTTGAAGGCTTTTGTTTCCTGTGTTTAGCCCAAAGGGACAGTGGCGGTTACAGTCCTCCTTGACTCCTCTGAGGACAATCACAGTGCTTGCCTGGTCATGGAATTGGCATCTCACATTGAAGAAGAGGTAGGGTTGTGGTTTTGTAGGTTATATCAGCCATATAGTCTCAGTGTCACTAATTTCCTTTACCATTAAGTAAAAGGGTACGAGATTACTATGAAGTCAGGTGTCCTCATGGTGGCCTTAGTCTAGTCCAGTTAGATTGATTTCTGCAGACAAACTGCTCTCCTGGCTGGGAACTATCTTGGGGCCATTAACAGAAAGTCATAGTAATAAGTAAGTCTTGAGGAAGGAGTACCTTCCTCTCTCTGTCTGAGATGATGGATTAACACAATGCCATCAGAAAGGCAGCTCAGCAGCTTCATGTGTCTGCTGTGGACAGCAAATGGATTCTTCAACCTCAAGAACAGCCTATCAAGGTACTTCTGCCAATGCTAAATTCAATCATTAGGAAAAAAAGCACTCACTGGGGACCTGTTCAAGTGTGATGCAAAGCAGCATGGGTGGGGAAGAGAGGTAGGGAACCAAAGAGTGGCTGGACTGGAGCTCTGACTTTGTAATTCAAATGGAATGAGCTCAAATCCTTTGAAGGTTGTCCATTTGAAAACATTTCTGCTAACTTTTTTCCTCACATCAATTTGCTTATAGATTAATTTTTATAAGCTTTCCATGGGGGGAAAATTGATAATGTGACCCAAAATATTTCTCTTCCAAAAATGGCCAAGTTACAGTGGAAAAAAATGGTTCAGCCACATAAAGATGTGATAGTTATAAAAGCAATGCGAGGGACTTGCACAGCTCTCCACCTGCAGCAGCTAATTAAGAAGCAACAGCTGAAGCCAGATCTTTCCCTTTCCTCGGAAAGGACAGCTTCCTCTCCGCCCGCACCGCAAGATTTGGGGCTTGCTTCTGGGATTATCCACTGCCTCCAGCAGGCAGCCAGCATGGGAGGTGAGTTAAAAGCCCTTTCCCAACAATGATTGCTCTTTCCTGGAGGCAGCAAATAATTGCAGAATTAGGCCCTAATTCTGTCTTTCTTGTAGGGTTACAGCTAGGTGAGTGATCCAAGCAGCAGCAGTCTCAGGAAAGGCTTAGGTATTCATACAGCCAAATAAGCTGGTCCAGCACCCACACCAGTGCTGTTGTGTTAGGGCTTCTACTTCCATGTGGCGGGACAAAGCAAGAGTAGGTTGTCCTTGCCCGTGGCCTCTGGGGCTCAGTTCCTCCATCACATCTGCACTATCCTGGGCATTGCCAGTGGTCATCTCTCACTGACTCCCCACTACCCCTTGCTGTTCTTCTATGCCCTGCTTACCCCACTGTGCCCATACCCTGGGACTTCCCAGGATCAGGCAAGGTGGAGAGGAAATCTCCACAGAAGACTGGAGAGCCACCAGTAGTGGGTTGCCAGCCACGCAGCTTGTCTCATTGCCTAAGGTACATGCCAACATAAGCTACCTCAGTTGGACCTAGAGCTTAACTACCTGAGGGCCACAGGCCTCTTTGGGGTTTATATTTGTAATCTCATTTTTGGGGTCTTATTTTTGTGATTTCAGAGTCAAGTGCCGGATTCAGAGACTGCAAGTGCAGAGGAGAGGAGCTGTATGACCCTCCACTTTCCACTTACTCTGCTTCTGTAGGCAACACTTTAACATGTCATATTTGTTCTTCAAATTACTTTAATATCCAAGCCAGAAGAGGTCTGTATATCTTTCCCCTTTCTCTCTCTGTGTAATGTACCTTGATCTATAGCCTAGAAAAAGTCTCTGGTTGCATTCATTGAATATGGAGTTTGATGCATCTTCTTAACTCATTTCTCAGCGAAGGTGATCAGAAACAGCTGAGCTGTAAACCCCTTCTGGCTCTGAACACACCAAAACCTTGAGGAAGGTGTGCTAGTGCCAGGAGGAAGGCTGGCTGCTCCTTCCTGCCCTGCCCTGGCTGTTAATATTATCTCTTGCCTCTGCAGCCAGCACTCCTACGAGAGCTGCTTCTCCTTGTTGGGTTGATCTGGGCAGTGCTGGTGATCTGCTCCTGCAGGGCACTGGGCATATTCTGTCCATGGGACAGGAGAGAGATATGCAGAGAAGCCAGTGTGTGTCTGTGATCACAGTGGGGCTGGAAATAGCCTGCTGCCACTGCGCTGTTGCTGTTACACATCTCTAAGGGCAGGGTTTCGCTTGGTGACTGACACCTAACAGTGGGCTCTGAAGGTAGGTGTCCACCAATGTCTGAGGTAGAGAGGAAGTGTAAGCAGCTGAGCATGAAATTTTGGGGGCGGCAGAATCCCTCTGCATGCTCTGGCATTTTTCAGTGAGATCTCCATCACGTCGATGGGAGTTTAAGTGGCTGGCTCACATGGAAACCTGCATTTTGACACCCAGTTTTGGTGTCCTGAACTCTATTATGCTTGGAGGGGCTCATCAGGATCTGATCTCAGGAGGAGATGCTCATCCAGCCCTGGGCTGGCTCATGGACCTGGAAGCCAGTCGCAGGAGTTCTGTGAAAGCCAGGCTGCTATCTGCAGCTTGCAGTCAATCCTGCCTTTGTAGCTCGGGTATTGGGTGTCTGCAGTCCCAGCTCTTTCTGGGCATGTTCCTAGGAAAAGCCTGAAGGAGTGTGCCCAGATGGTGCTCTAAGCACTCAGTAAATGCCCTGTAATACCACCTGTGGCACCCCAGGGACACCCCTACCTGTTACTGTAGGAAAACAATATGGGAAGGCATCGGATCTGGGCTTGACTATTCTGCACAGGCTGCTCTACATGGCAGGCTAGTGCAGCTAAAACCAAAATACAAGTCCTTTCCCTGCCTGAATCAAGCCACTCACCTGAACCTGTCCGCCTACCTCTGGGCTGTCTCCTGCAACTCTTAAATCCTGACATCAGTTGCTACCTGTGTTCTCATCCCAATGACATTCAGTTGCCTTCAGACAGAGCGTCAAGGGAAAGATGCTGAGTGGTGGGCTTAGATATTAGGCTGAACCTGGGTAATGTCCCACAGACACTGCTTCAGCAGCTGGTCTCAGGGCTAAGTGTCAGGTCTGCCATCGGCCTCTGCCTGGTGGCAGAAGAAAGCTGAGTGACGGCATCTCCTTCTCCTTTTGGGATTGAGCCTCAGGTTCACAACATGCCCCGAACTTAGAAAGAGAAGGCTTTTCTTGAAAGTCCCAACTCATCTGCCTCACTGGCCACCGTGGTCCCAGCATGCAGTACTAGTGTAGGTTTGCTCTCCACTGTCTGCACACATGCTCATAGTGCCTTTTGGTGCCTCGTACAAAACCAGGCATGACCTCTGCCCGAAGGAATTCAACCAGGCAGTGAGATGTCTAGCTGCTAGAAAATCACCTGCAATTATTCACACCCTCAAAATTGCAGGAGCAAAATGAGAGCCTGCTTTTCAAAATCAGGTCCATGATGTGTCTGCAAAGTATATAATCTCCACATAATTCATCAACACCATTAATCTAAACTCCTAGGTACTGAGCTCAATAGCGCATGTGTTTTCCATGTGTGTGTAATATCAAACAAACCTGTGTTTAACTTGTCAGAATATAATCAACTTCCATTAATTACTTCAGTATGAAGCCTCCAATACCAATGGTTTTTCATATAATCACTCAAAAAGCTTTTATTGGGGAGCTAAACAGTTCAATAACACTAATTAATTGTGTTTCTTGGACAACTGAGATTGTATAACTGGAAAGGTGGTTTTGGTACATTTCCCACTACATTGATTTTCACATTTCTGGAACGCATTTCCCCATAATAGTCATTAGTGCACAGAGAGAAGAGTTGGAAAGGTGCGGTAGAAGCACGGCATTCCTGAAATATGATTTGAGATTTGTACTGGATCTGCACTGTTTGCCAGAAGTTCAAACTCTGGCAAATAACTTAGCCTTTCTAGGCTGTTTGCCCAATAGGCTGAGTGAAAAAAACAGCAAACCTAAAAATCTGCCAATATTTATGTACCAGCGTGTGATTCAATTGTTTTATTGCAGAGTAAAAGTGACACAAGAGAGAGAGGAGGAGGACGGAAACTCTACAAGTCTGGGGGAAAAATATGAAGCTTTTGAATGTTAGTGTTACAGAATTTTAAGACCTTTAATTAAATCACCCCAAAAACTCACAAGCTCAACAAAACCGAAAAAGAAAAAGAGAGCAATTGCTCTCCCGGGGCTTTCAGGGCTTTACTTCTACACATATTTTTCTAATTCCATGTAGAGGAACAAAGAATGTGCTTTTCCCACCTGAGAAGTGTTGTTTGGTGATTCATGAAGCTTTCTCCCCTGTCTGAAGCAGAGATTTCTCAGTTACGTACCCCGGGGCTGTGCCGTTGCAGAGCGGAAGAGAGCTGGCTGGGAGGGGAGTTGCTGGTGGGGAGGGCATGAGGCCTGGGGAGCATTTCGGATCAGCAGGATATTACTTAGTGTCGTGTGTGTATGTATTTATATATTGGGAGTAAATGAATTGTTGCACTCAATGGCATGGAAAAGTAAATAACAAGCCTTTCTCGGCTGGATCGTGAATGCTGGTTGTGGGTTTGGATTCATATTTCAAGGCTCCATTCACTGCTGGGTTTTATGTTTTCAGCCCCTCTGTGCAGCGCCAGTGTTATCTCAAAAGCGCCATCTTTTTGTCTACACAAATACTCAGCAGCACTTGAAATACAAATCTTCTTATCCATGTGTTTGTACCTTTGAAGCTTTCCCCTTCTGTCACCATAAAATACAGACTCCATTCAATCAAAATGTATGGCACAGCCAGTGCCTTGGTAAATCAATATCAAAGCGTGCTCAAATCCTATGAGATTACCCGAATTTAGTATCTTTTCTTTAGTAGCAAACATTGCCACCAAGAAGTTACCATTTAGTCCTGTGCCCTGTTGAGCCAGGCTCTTTAAAAGTCAATCCGTCCCTGAAAATATTCCTCTACGAAGTGGCAAACGTGTTTTGGGAGGTGCGAGGGGGAAGGGAGAAAAGTTGCAGATAAATGTATTGCGATGGTTTAGGGCTTTACATTTTCCCTTGGTCTAGAAGGCAGAGTGAATTCAGACTTGTAATTAACCAAGGAATGAAGTCTGCTACTTTCATGAGCTACTTTCATTCAGTAGTTCTAAGAAATTAATTAAATAATTAACAATAATAATGATTGACGGGAACTGGAACATCCACTGATATGTTGCTTTTGCTGGTAATTTGAAAAATAGGTAGTCGAGCAACTGTAAGAAATAGAGAAAAAAAAAATTGTCATTACAAATGCCCAGACTATAATTTCTTAAAAAACTGGTTCCAGATTCTTGACATTTCACTGTCTTTCCTTCTGACTATGGAGTTAATTCTATATTCTCCAGGCAGACCTCTCAGAAGCCATTTGGTGCCAAGAGACAGACAACAGTCTCAGCATTATGCATTGCTCCTGCAAGGATCTCAAGAGACGTTTCTGTCATTTCCATAGGTAAGTATGTTTTCACAAGTCGGTTTTTGCAACTCTTGTTAAAGGAGCAGAACCTTAGCAGAAGCAAATGGATGTTGGTCTAAATAAAGAACGAGACTTGTAGTCTCACTGAAGTATTGGCAAGTCACAATCAGGGTCTCCTTAATCCCTGGCACCAGGTGGAGGTGGAGGGAGGAATCCGTGAGCTGTCACTAACAGGCAATGTCTCGTGTTGGTCAGATCTTCCACATCTGGGGCATTTGACAGGTTTCCATCCTCCAGTTTTTGGTAGTTTAGTTTAATAACCAGCTCGCATTAGCGGTATCTGTGATATTCCTCTTTCCTACCTTAGGAGCCAAAGCCTATTTCTATCATGCTGCACTTGGATCCATTTCAGGTTTCATCATCCTCCTGAACATTTCTGACCACTTATGCGCGTCCTTTGCATCAAGAATAGCTCACTCGGCACATACAAACAGTTGGATTGTCAATCTTTGCAGTGAACACCTTGTGAATCATGTAGCTGGCAAAAGGAAGGGGATTGAATTTGCTCTAGTCACTGGATCTGATACAATGGTAATAAAAATCTTGTCTCTTTGGTATCAAAAATTATTGTTTATCTCTTTGGCTAATGGAATTGCCAGTGCTTGCAAAAAAAAAAAAAAGAAAGAAAAAAGTCTTATCATAATGAATATATGCAAGACTTGAAAGACTTAAATTCTGATTTACTTTCCCCCTTTCAATTTCTGGCTCCATCTCCATCTTTGCACATAGCTTGACTTTGCTTTGCCTCCTACTCCTGCCTCCCCCTTTCCCTATCCAGCAGTTTCTTTCTGAAGTGAGCTGCTTATACCTAGAAACAGATCCAAAGTGTCCCTTTGAGTCAATATACCAAGTCTTTTCATACCCAGCAGAGCCTTCCTTCTGAATGATGCATCTTGTCGCAGAAGGAACATTCCTGATGCTTTTTCACACATCCTGCTGGCCTGCGAACTCCGGCAGAGCAGCTCTGGGGATTCTCCGGCAGCAATTTCCTTGGCTTTGTGGTGCAGAGTGTGATTCCCTACTCAGACTACAGGCATTTGTTTTCCTGTTAGTTAGTGGCATTGACCACAAACCAGTCTGTCAAAAAGGGTGTTGGTTAACATGTTCGGCATCCCCTTCTGAAGCTCGAGGCAAACTGTGAAATAATTTCTTCCCCTGTTGGCATCTTCTGTGAAACTAGAATTCCTCAGCGATCACCAGAGCCTCTGGAGCAAGTGTTATTTGAAGCAGCTTATAGGATCTGTTCCCATATTTTTCTTTGTGGTCTGTCTGCCTGTGTCAGGCTCCAGAATACAGTGAAAACGTTCAGTCTCCCATGACATTGAGTAGAGAGAATATAAGCTAATTCTGCAACTCAGCCTTCAGAAAGCTCAGTGCAGGAACTCCAAATTCAGCTCAAAACAAACATACCTTCTGGAGGGTTTCTGCCCAAGTATTTTCTATGGAGGCCAAAAGTACTTACAGATCCTTCAGGAATCATTCCATTGCACCTAACTGGAAATTTCCTTGCTTTCTTCTTCTGGTAATTTTAACTTTCATGTTAAATGTACATCCCTCTCTGTCAGCTTCCATGTTTTTCAAGTCTGTTGTCTTCCATCTGGGAGCCACCTTTGTCCTTTATGTTAGGCCTTGCAAGGCTGGGAAAGTTAAACAGCCTCCTATGGATGGCTGCCCGGTCTCCTCCGCTGGCTGGCTGGTGAGATCAGAACTTGCTGTCCTTCCCCTCCACTCTTATGCCTGGAATGTAAACACACCTCCCAAAAACAGAGGAATAAACCAGCTGCTATTCACTCTTTTAACCATCTATTGAGCAACAGACCTCCGTGCCATGTTTATAAGGCAGACTGCTGAAATGGAAAATAAGGGTGGGGAGGCGACCTTGAAGGGCCATCCTGCCCCAAAGTAGGATCAATGATGCCTATTTAATTCCTGATTAATATGTCTCAAACTTGTTCTTAAAAAATCTTGAGTAATGGAAAGTCTACCACCCACACAGGCAACATACTCCAGTGCTTCCCTGTCTGACACCCCTTCTTCTGTTGGTGTGTTCTGCCCAGTAACTCACCTACCATCTCCTTTGCTGCAATTAAACCCCATTATTACTTGACTGTACTATGGTACAAAAAATAGATTATTTCCTTCCTCTCTCTGCTCGCCACATATACCTGAAGACTGTTATCTTCTCTACACTTAATAACCCTAGATCCATCAGTCTTTCCTTCCAGATCCCCATGCTCTGTGCAGTTCACCACTTTTGTTCACAGGTCCTTGCAATACAGTTGATTAATTCTATTATTTTTCAGGCCACTTCTCCAACGTGTCAAGGTAATTTTGAATTCTAAGCCTGGCTTGTGGTGCATTTACAACGAGCACCAAGTTGACAACAAAAATGTAGCAAGGTTCTGCGCTGCAACAGCTCCACTTTTTTCTGCTCAAGGCCACCATGAAGAACAGCAGAAGCAGAGGGACCATCCTCCGGCAGCAGCAGCAGCCAGAGGCTTTTTCTGGGCTATATGCCCCTGAGGAACTGGTTGTATAAAACTAATAATGCATATCCCATAGCTGGGGGGATTTATTCCTTATTTATTCCTTTAGCTAAGCTATTGATGACAATACTGAACACAAACAACCAAGGACAGACCTCTGTGAGGGTCCTTGATGTGTACCTCCATTTTGACGAGTCCCTGGTAACTTCTCTGAGTATGAGTTTTCAACTTGTTTTATATACCCTCAATGGTAATTTCAACTCCATGATATTTCCTCTGCTTATTTATGGGAATGTCATGTAAGATGTTGCCAGAAGCCTAAGTAGAGTGCCATCAGTTGTCTGATCTACTGTGAATCTTCCATACACACAGTTTGCTCTCCTGTCACAGAATAAAACCAAATTGGCTTGACAAGATACGTTAATGAGATGCCCATGCTTAGTGTTACTTCTAGCACCTTGCTGTCCTCTGGGTGCTTATGCACACCTTGACTGGCTCTTCCTGTGCTTCCCTGAGATGTCAGACAACTGTCTGGACTTCTTCAGTTTGTCCCTTATGCAGATGGTTTCGGAGAAGCAGTGGACAACCTTGTACAGTGCAAACAGCCAAATATGGGGCTACTTATGCTGCCCTACTGGATCAAGAGCAGCTGCATCTCTTACTGCCCAGCTATGTGCATTGCAAAGAAGGCATGGGCAAGATCTGGGTGCAGGCAAGTCTCAAGTATTTGTTCTGGTAGTTTCCCAGTTGATCTGCAGGGACTGGAGAAGTAGGTGAAACACAGATGAAGGGGACTTGTCCACATCTTA
The DNA here is from genome assembly GCF_001431845.1 of Calidris pugnax. Taxonomy (NCBI): domain Eukaryota; kingdom Metazoa; phylum Chordata; class Aves; order Charadriiformes; family Scolopacidae; genus Calidris; species Calidris pugnax. Next base: position 16,298,895 of record NW_015090864.1, on the reverse strand, counting down.
GAGCACTTTGCCTGCAATCTTCCCTACTGTCTGGGTTGGTGCAGCAGTGCTTCAGGCCAGAATCAGCAGCACCCAAGGGTTCATGGCTCTGCATGTCTCTGAGCTACAGCCTCTTTAAAGTGTGCTTCCCACCTGAGCAATGGGAGCCACCAAAACAAAGTACTGAAAGCAAAACATCAAAGTATGTTGCCAGGGTTCTCAGTAAAAGGTGAAAACCGGAATCTCTGGCATCTTTCATGCTCAAGTAGAAACCAATATCAAAGCTCCTTTGGTTTTGATGAAAGGAGAGTTCTGTGACATTTAAGACTTCTCAGATGAAAAAGTAATGAGTCCTCCTGTTTCTACATAGGACTGTTTTTCTTTTCATCCTCATAGAACAGGTTAAAAAATTACACTTAGCATTTGGTTTCCATGCTACCATTTTGTTGCTGTTGAGGGAATGCAGCAAGAAGTAGCTAAGTATTAGTTTACATAATAATGTTTCCACATGCCTGTATTTAATTTCCAGTTGTAAATCCAGTTTCCACCAAATCCCACTCTCATGCAGGTATATGTCCTTGTGAAACAGATATAGGGAATATTTCATATTATAAATAGGGTATTGAGTTCCCACCTCAGCTGCCCATTAGGAAATTGCAAGAAGATTGCAACCTTCTTGTATTTTTGTTCCCGAAAGGGAATCTGATTGATGCTTCTTAGAAGATGTTTGATATTGACTGTATTATATAGGAATGCATATATAGTTGCTTTCATAGTAAATACTTTTATTGCAAGTAGCCGTGTTTGAGATAGCAGTAACAGTGGTTTTCTAGGAACTAAGACCATAAAGGAAAGCTTTTATTTAAAAGGTGAGGGAAAGTGGGTAAATATACCTTGTATCTGTATACCACTTCACACACTATGAAGTAGCAAAAGAACCAGACTTCCCAGCCAGAGTGCTCTCCAATTTGGCCCTGGGCATCGTCTGGAGGGGTTACACCAGCCTGGGCAGGCTGCTCTCAAGAAGACCTTTTTCTGCTGCTCACCTACAAGCACCCTGTTCAGCAGATGTCAGCTTCAGGAGTATAGTCAGGGTTTCAAAGGACTGGAAATGACTCAGATTTTCTTTGCTCTGCATCTTAAAATGTGGAGAGTCACTGTTGGCTGTTTATTTTTTTTTATGCCTTTTTTGTGTGTGTTGTTTCACTGCCAGTGAATTGCTGCAGCAAATTTTGGGCCACTTTGAGTTTTCTGGTTGCCATTACACTCTTCAATGCCATCTGAGAAATGCACTTCTTATTGCTGTTGCAGTCTCTTTTTAAGTGATGGGGGTGCCATTTTTAGCCTGACACTTCTGCATTCTCTCGCTTTCTTTACTGTTTGCAATTAGCAGACATGAACTAGCATCGCATAGATTCTTCCATTACCACACCGGGTGTCTGCTCTCCAAGGATGAGGAGTACCAGCAAATGCTATGCCCACTGTCTTCATTTTCTGGCCAAATGCAAATTCTTTTCATCATTCCAGAAAGCAGAAAAAGTTTCACAGCTTTGCTTAAAGTTACTTTTTTTAAGGCAACAGGACACTGATAGAAGCTGATCTACAGCAAAAGCCGCATTGTGCTTGTTGAAATGGTTCAGCATAAAAACTAATACTCTAAAAATGAAGTACCAAGATATAGTCTTCTAATATCCACAGATTACCATACAAAACTGCTCTCTTTTTCAAAACATTAAGCATTAAAAATTCTTCCATGCAACTCTGGGGGGTGTATTCTTCCATCCTGTGGAAATTTATGAGATGTTAAAACTTTCTTGTTTTAAATTTGTTTGGAAATTGTAAATATATAAACAAATTTATAACTAAAAGAAAATTTTTTAAAAGTCAGTAAACGTAACTTGGTAACCTCAATATTTTGATAAATTTCAATGATTTCTGTTTTGGCCTTGATTTCAACCTCCTTTGCTATAATTATCTTACATTTAAAGAAAAAAAATTAATCTGAAAAACTAGACTTTTGCATTTAAAAAATGAAAGAAATTCAGGGGTTTCATCATCTCCAAGCTTTCCTAAAAGAAATCCAAAGAAATTAAATGCAGTTGTCCTGTTCCACAAAATGTTTCCATTTTGCTGACCTCATGTTAAATGGGCAAAGACCTAGCTGAAATGCTGGTGACCACTTGTCTTGACTACACTGGCTGGCGTTGAGTATTTGGAACCTTTTAAAATCCAGTCATACGTTTTGTGGCCATCTCATGAGCTCCCCAAAGTTAGATTCACATTTTAACTGCTGCCCAAAGTGTTTAGCCATGTATTTCAGTTACACACCTTCATGCGAAGAGAAGGCTGGCTTCATTTTTCTCTGTATATGAAGGCAGCAAGCATGGGTGGGAAATGTACTGTTGAAGAGGAACCCATCTGTGCAGTGCAGTGAAGACACTGAAACCTTCAGTGTGGTGTCTGTGGGTCTCTTTCCTGCCTTCAGAGCCTCATAGCAGCAGGGTAAGCAGTGAGGGACATCTCAGATGGGATCCTCATTCCACATTCCCCAGTGCTTGGAGCATCCCCAGTGGGGAGAGAGAGATCCTCTCATGGATCAAACCCAGGACAAGGCTTGCCTGGGTTCACACCAGAACCCTGTGGCAGAAAAGGGCCTGCACTCCAGTTCTTCACCAACAAACTATTTTTCTTATGCTCAAGATAATGTGCCTTTACTGTAAAGAAAGAAATGTCCCTAATTTGTGGTTATTTACAGCACTGTAAATCAGGCACATGCCACGAAGTACCAATAAAAATTGTTTAAAATCAGCCTTAAATAGCTAAACTCTCAACAGCAGCTCATAAAATGAGACTTGGCAGTTCTTAGGTAGTTATGGTTAAATTGACAGTCCTTTTGGGAGTTAAGATAGCCAAAAGCAGTAGTAGTTAGGAGTGCATTGATAGATGGTGGAGCTTGTTGGTTGAAGGGCCTCTATTGCACACTCTTGAGACTTTACATGTTCACTGGTCCTGGGCTGGGAGATGGGAGATACCAGACTTTGTCAATGAACACCAGCTTATCGAGTCATACGTCCTTTGTCTATATGGCCTTGGAAACTACAAAGCCAGAAGAATGAGCTTTGGTGTGAAGGATCCCATTGCTGCATGTAATAGGAAACTTTTCAGGCAGGAAGAAAGATAGAAGAAGAAACAAGTCCAAAACAGGCTGAAAAGAAGGTTAAGGAAATCTGAAGAAGGGACCAACACCACAAATGAAAAAAAAGCCCATCCATAAAGAAACCAGATCTCAGCTCCTTTTAAAACGTCAGGTGCGCAAGTTATATTAGCCTCGAGCCAGGTCTAACTTCCGCTGCCAATAACCACTTCCACTGCCAATAACCCAAGCTGACATAACAGCAACATTAAGGAGGTTTGGTTTTTTTTTTTTTCTGTTGCATTAGGCATTCATGTGTCTTTTCCACTTCTTTTTTTTTTTCTTCTTCTTTTTTCACAACGTACTTGTGTTTTAGCCAACCTCCTCCCTTCTTGTTAAACAAGAGGAGTTTCAAGATGGGGCCCAAAACTAAATACTGGCTCAGCAACCCAGCACTGTGAAAGTCATGGGTTTGGGTCTCAATTCTGCTGCTAATGGGAATTGAACATACCTACACACTGGCAAACTGGCTTGTACAACATGAACTCACATCCAGGCTGGATTCCTGTAGCCTACCTTGCAGTGTGTCAAAGCAGTGCTCTCAGGCAACCAACATAAGAAGGTCATGGACCTGTTGGAGCAAGTCCAGAGGAGGGCCAAGAAGATGATCAGAGGGCTGGAGCACCTCTCCTGTGAAGAGAGACTGAGAGAGTTGGGATTGTTGAGTCTGGAGAAGAGAAGGCTCCAGGGAGACCTTATAGCAGCCTTTCAGTACTTAGAGGAGGCCTACAGGAGAGATGGGAAGGTCCTCTTTATCAGGGGATGTAGCGATAGGATGAGAGGTAACGTTTTTAAATGGAAAGAGGGAAGATTTAAATTAGATATTGGGAAGAAATTTTTTAGTGTGAGGGTGGTGAGACACTGGAACAGTTTGCCCTGAGAAGCTGTTGACGCCCCAGCCCTGGAAGCATTCAAGACCAGGTTGGATGGGCCTTTGAGCAACCTTGTCTAGTGGGAGGTGTCCTTGTCCATGGCAGGGTGGTTGGAACTAGATGATTTTTAAGATCCTTTCCAACCCAAACCATTCTATGATTCTATGATCATGCTTCATCTCACTTTTCTGCCCTACCTAACTATGCTAGACAGGTATTTCACCAGAGCAGCTCCCAACTATTAGTGTACTTCTACACAGAGCTCAACCATGTAGAGCAATATTACTGTCTTCTTTGAAATGCTGCATCAAAGCACAGAGAAAATTGTGGACATTGATGTGGACAAGTGAAGGCATAGAACAAGCAATGCTCCAAAAGCTGCACAGACATATTCACACCAAGCTGAGTCCAGTCCATGCTCTGCTGGGAAACTTGATGTAGCAGCTCAGGCTTAATGCCAAATTTGGTTACCCAGTTCCTGAACTAGACCTGTTTCTGTCCAGCTGGCTCAGAGCAGGCATGCAACTGTCTGCACTTGGCCATGGAAACATGCCTTGGCCCTCAGACCTTCACAAATGCTTGGATTTGCTAGGTTAAGAGCTGGGAACCCTTTTAAGTTCTTTCTGATTCTCCATGAATCTCATAGATTGTTCATAATAACAGAGGAATAAACCAGGGGTCTGTCATGTTTGAAGCTGTCACTGTGACCACTGGTGTCCACCGGCATTTAGAGCTGCTTGTGGAGTACTGGATGGTCTGGTGTCCTCAGTCTGTGCTGCGTACAAGCTCCATTTTCCTGCAAGTAACAGGCCAGAATTTTAAAAAGTGTAGTCACACTAAGAACTGAGTGGAAACACAACATCAGTTGAAGGCTTCGTAACAGAAAATGAGATTTCACAGCAAAAAAAATGTTGGTATATGTGAGAAAGTCAGCCATTGATAGAAGACAGCTGCACCCTTCCCTTTGCCACCTGAGGCAGCACCCTGTCCAAGGAGCAGTGACAAGCTTTGCTGTTGTAGTCGCTTTTCTCTCCTAGCAGTACTGGGATCCTGGCTCTACCAGGGCCACTCTGAGGTCCCCAGTGCTCTTTTGAATGCAGAAATTATGAATAAGACTTGCATAGCCCTGGTGGAACTCAATTTATAGGAGCAGCTTTGGGATGTTGGATGACTAGTCATGCTTAGTCTCATCTTCCACCCCATACAGGGTACTTACCAACAGATACACCCATGTCTTCCAGCCCTTGGAAGCCATGCAGGAGAATATGGCACAAGGCTTCCTCAAGATCGAAAGAAACATAGGTACTGCTGAGGCTGCTTCCTGTAATAGCATCTCACATTTGGTGTCGTGGATCTCCACTGACAGATAGTTTAGGTGGACAATAACATCATTCATAAAAGCCAGGGCTTGAAATGAAAAGCTATCTGAGTGAAGCGATAATGAAGAAACAGGTTTAAGCCCACATAGCCTTTCCCATAGCCTAAGCTAAATCCATTCTTCCTTGCACAATACAGTGGTGCTATCAACCTCCCCTCTCCATCTTCTCCTTCTAACCCACAGTGCAGTGGTTTCTTCATGCATGTCTGTGTGGGCATCCAAGTCTAGCTGCCATCTTTCGCCAAACTCCAAGTTAAAACTTAGGGCACCAAGTTATCAAATGTCCTCAAAATGGCCTATGTGTTGCCCCGGGACTTGCTCTTGGTCTCCCTAGTGAAACTGCTTCAAGTGTGAACTAAGCTCAGTGGTTGTAGCTTTTGTCTGTTGCTGGAAGAGGAGACTAGTCCTGATCCCAACGTATATTCTAACTACTGAGTGATCTGGCAAAACTGCACCTCCCCTTACTCTCAATGGTTTATAAAAGGTCGGGAGGGCTCAGCTCTTGCAAATGATGTGACAGAGTAGATGGCAGCAGAATAAGTAGTTTTCTTCATGTCTGACAGGGATAAGAAGTAGCACTGGGCTGTCGTAAGTATGAGCACTGAACTTCTAGATGGGCTGACTGCATCTCATTCTCCACCAAGGCTCCACAACCAAACTGTATCCATACATGGTACTGTAGACAAATGTAGCCTATAATAAAAAAAAACCCAAAATGACCAAAGTCTTTCACAGCTCGTTGACCTTCACCAGTGACTGAGGACACTGATTAGCTACCGCTTCCTGCTGCGCTCCTCCAGTGTGGAGGATTTATAAGCATCATACCATGTTGTCGTTAGCAGTCATTAGCCTAAACTTGCCAAACAGTCATTTTAATCAGGGATGTGCTAAACTACTTCACATAACTGCGCACCACAAGGTGTGTTAACCAAAAGACTAGCACTCCTGTTTTGTCTTTGCCTACCATATGCTTGTATCCCAGTATAGAGAAACCCTGACTATATCAGGAAACCAGAAATGCAAATGCCTAAGGACATTGAATAATGATAATGATAAATGAATATTTAATTCAAACCAAAAAGCTGTTGTTTGCAGTTATTTATTTTACTAAAATGGTTACATATGTTGAAATAAAGAAGAGCAATAGTAATAATGTTTGTTTTTCCAATATCATAAATAATTATTGAGTCTTCATTAGCTGTTGGCTCAGCACTGATCATGATTTTTGTTATTTAAAAAAAGACACACACATAATTCATTAGAATTTGTGTTTTCAGAAAACTCTAAAGCAGCAGTAGAAAAAAAATAAATAAAGGAAATGGTAACAAGAAATTATGCCAAGTATTTCTTAAATTTAAAACCCACTTGATGTGTTTTACAGATTATTCTTTGTGCTTTGATCATTTAAAAAAAGAACCATGAACAAGTTGTTTATACAATGGCTTGCCTTCTCCAGTTTTACTCCAGAGAAGTCCCCAAAAAGTACCTTTTTTACATGACAAATTTTGTTGTCTTTTATACAGACAAAAACACTGTGAATATTTCTAACAGAAAAGCTTGTCAAAACCATCAATTTATTGTCACAAAATATTTAATACCAGAATAACTTACAATAGTATGAACAAAAGTGAAGTATTAACTCTCCGCTATTAGTTATAAACTCACATTATTATGTCAAAATCCAGTAAAGTATCAAAAATTAATGTTATGGAATCTTAGACATATAATGATGCAAGTCAGTAAAACATATACTTCAACTGTTCATACAGTCAAGACATACATTTCTTGCTTGGCACTTTAAGTCAATGCAAATCAGCAATTTAGAAAACAAAGTAAAAATATATATGTACAAAATATTTTCATATCAAATCATTTTCATTGTACACTAAATAAACCCAACAATATGTTATGTTACATCAAGAAGTTTCCTATGAAGTCACACCAAGGCTGATATTTGCAATGCATCTTGACTATTTTAGTGCAACTGGAACAGCCTCTACTTGCAATTAGTGTCATCATTAGCACAGTCCTGCTTCCACTGAAGTGGGAGTTCTGCCATTAAACTCAGTGGGAGCAGGACTAAAGTCTTGTCTTGTTCATTGATGGCTCACCAAAAAGAGAAACAAGGAAAGGGATAAGTAGGAAAGAAACTGACAGGATACCCACAGGAAAAAATCCAAATCCTAGCAACGATCAGCTCTTTTCCAGTTTTCTGTAACTGATTCAGTATAAGTTGTTTTTGACTTTGCCACTGTTTATTCAAGCACTGTAAACCTCATTAGACTATTGTTATATGACTTCAGAATAACTTGTACACCTCCCTATAAACTTAAAAATATACCTGGTTTTATGCTAGTCATTACACTCAATAGCAGTCAAGTTTAGAGACATGACATTTAATACATGGTTTAGTATCTACTTCAAACCCTCCCACCTTAAATGCTGAGATTTTTCAATGTTTCATTTCCCATTTGTGTTTCTAGTTTGGGCTTTGATAGTTTATATTATAGCTTTTTCTCACTGAAATGTGAACTGTCTATCAACTCTCCTCATTTATGCAGTACCTACAAAATAAAAATGTTTAAACCACATTAAAGTAGTGAGATCCACCATGGAAACTTTTTTGAGCTCCACTGCAAATAATAAATGGCACTATAGATTTTGTTTTGTACAAGAAGAAATCAATTTTACTTCTATCAAAACTTCAGGAAGTCACTAGCAAAGCTTTACAATTATAGAAATTCAACTTGGATTTACAGCTAGTCTGGCTAGAACCTTCGCATCTAGAAATCTTTAGTGAGCAACACAGCTGGGAGCATATGTATAAGTTCAAAATAATCTGAACAATTAACTTATTTCCTAAATTTGTGTGTTCTAGAGTATTGCACTTTTCAAAGGAATGATTTTGGTATTTTAATATACTGCATATACAGGTAAGAAACATGCATAACAACCTCATTGTCACTTTGACAAAACGTACTGTACAGTTTTTATAACACTGTTGATTAAAAAAAAGAGAGAAAACGATGTAACAATTTCATTAAGACTCGTCAATTTGTACAAGTCAAATAAGCACAATCCTCCAGGGCCTCCAGCAGTAATGTGTTTAGCCCTAGGCTTTTTAAGCCCACTTGGAATAATATACAAAGTTTAAGCATTATGGCATTGTCATTTTGAGGCATAATACTGTTGTACTATGCCCACGTTATAGCTTATTTTTTGAAAGCAAGGCACTTACTGTAATAGCAATGCAAACATCTTATGCGCACTTTGATTAACATAAAATAAGTTAATGTTTTGATAAAAACAGGTTTTTTTTATAATTTACATGCCTTTTATAGAAGCAATTGAACATTTCATTTAATACAATGAAAACATCTGAGTCGGAAGGAACGTTATTTTTTAAAACTGAGCATACTGTAAAAGAGGGCCTATTTTCCACATTTGCCTCATATCTGTGAATCTGATTTTGCTGAAAACCAATCCTGTGAGGAAAATGTCCGTTTGACAGGAAAAAGAAAAAGGACCCATCTCTTAAAACTGCTGAACTAATGGCACTTTAACAGTCTTTACTTCTGATATATGTGATGATTTCTGAATGATGCAGCTGGTAGTTCCCTGCAGTTTATCCTTCCCCTGGGCAAGGTTCGTTAGGGCCATAGCTGCGTTGATCTCCTTCCAGTACGTTTCATCTTTGCTGGTTCCTTTTCTGTTAGCTGCGCTAGATTCAAGCAATAACAAATATTCACACATACAGTTTACAGAGGTATGTGATGTCAGGAAAACTGTAAGAATTATTACCTTGGAAAACTGTGAAGTCCCTTACTCACCTTTCACACTTATTTGGTCCATTCTCCAGAGTTTCTGAAAACAGAAAAAAAAAATTGATGCCTCTCTTCTTTTAATAGTTTTTCAAACAAGCAAGGTCATGGAATAGGCACATGGGAAAATAACCCAAGATTAATTCAAAAATTGATAACAGATTTCCAAATAAAAATTTTGTTAGGACATTTCTACTGTGGGGACATTCCCAAGACATGATCTTATAGAAATGGGCTTCAGTGAGGTAGAACTTCACTGAGCCTCACCAGAACCACACTGGTAGAATCAGTGCTGAACCCTGCCCAGTGAATTCCACACCAGCCCTGTCTGGGAAAAAGTATTTTGGTTATTTTGGCAATAGTGAGAACAAAGCCAGTTTTGGAGGTCCACCTACATTTTGCGAAGTGATAGAGCTGGTTTTTCAAAACATAAATCCCAAGGACATACGGAATCGCAAAACCTAAAAATAAAAATCAGCTTCATTGCCCTTCAGTGAATGCCTTCTTGTATGTGCTAAAAATAGGACTCTCACCCATACACACATGATGTGTGTGGTTTTTAATGCGCCCCTTGCCCAGGCAGCGACTCAAGTCACAGAGGCAGGCTGAGAAGGGTAACAAGCACACCTGGTTAACAGCCTTCAAAGATGAAATTGCATCACAGCCATAAGCTACACTTTCCCATCAAGAGTCACATTTGTTCATTCATAAAGTTCTCACGTCTCTGAAAAGCCAGAAATATTTACCAGGCAGAAATGTATAAGCTTTATTCAGTCTTGCTATCCTGACACAGAAATATATTACAGAGGAGTGAGAAGCCATGTCCAACTGCCATGCCCATGGAGAACGAGTCACAAGAAACAGCAACGGCATCAGCACTAACGGCCCCAGGACTCAAAAAGCTCCTAAAAGCAGCATAATTCTCATAAAGTAATGCCCCCTCTTTATGAGGCTCGATCAACCTTATTGCTAGATTTCCATCAGATTATTAATTAAAAGCCGATCTTTTCTTTGCACTGAGCTTCCAGTGGTCTCAAAGCACACTGCAACCCTTGGTGGCTCTCCAGTTACCAGTGACTTTGCCCACCACTGACCAGCAGCCCGTTTTCTCACACAGCCAACCCGCATCGAACAACTCAGCCCAGCCGCGCTCCCCAGCCCTCGGAGGTGGCCACTGAAGACCACAGTCTCACCATAGAAATGCAGAGAGACCAGCTGTGATTTCAGAGGTCAGATGTTTGCCAAGCTGGCCTCCGTCCTTTTGCAAAGCAACTTTATAAATAAATGCCCGAAAGTGGCGCCAAGGTTTACATTTTGTTCCAAAAGAGCACATCTTAAATCAGTATCTCTTAAGCTCTCCTAGATCAATGCTTGAATGGGATTCCAGAGGGGGAAGTTCAACCTATGCAGAGGAGAGGGAACCAACGAAAAAAGAAACCATTTGATCCAGAGAGAGGTATTGCATGACACCAAAAGTCTCCTTCTTCATGCTGTACTTGGCTACAAATAATTTTTTAGCCCTGCTTAATTTTTTTTCAAATAGAGACAATTTTAAAGAGGAGGTTTAGGACTGAATAGGTCAGTAGGTATAGAAATGGAAATGGCAAGTAATAGAGAATGTCGTTGCCAGAGCAAACCTGGATATAAATACACCTCTCTCAAGCATCTGTCAGCTTCTTTTGCTGTGGAAAATATTTCCTATGAACAAAAAAATTGCTTGTACAAACTTCTGAGGAAAGTAGGTGTGAATGGTGACATACATTCCAATTCCAGCGTTTATTTGAAGGAGTATTTGCAAATATTTTTTACTGGTGTTTTGCCAACTCTAAAAGAAAGTGGCTTGCCCATGGTATATAAAAGCTAAAATACACAATCCAGAAGCAAAGAGTTATCCATTCTTTAACTTTGCTGAAGATTTTTCCTGAATTACAACTCTTTTTTTTATTCCATTCAGATGTTAGGTTTTTTCAAACAAATAATTTATGTCAAAGAAACTCGAAACTGGGTTACAATAAAACCATCATTGATAATTTGCAAAGCTCTTGCTAATAACTGCTGTAAAAGCATGTTAATACAATGAAGTCTGAAAATCCATCATTTCAAAGCACAGGCCCCATTTTTCTTGCCAAAAAATCCTTGTCTACTACACCAAAACTCTGACAGCATATCTCAGTTTGCACTACCATAGCATCCAAGCAGCTCACATCTGTCTGAACAGCCCTTAGTGAAGGAAATATGTATTACTATCATCTTTTTGGATGGGGATAACCACCTTGACAAAGACCATTTGCCACGCTCTCCTTGACATCTTGCCGATGAAACTCGATCCAGCTCAAAGGGAAGAGCAGGGTTCACCTCGCTTTGCCATGAACCTGCCATCCAGGTAACGTACTTATCCAGGTTAGTTGTCCAGACTCCATTCACAAACAACAGACGTGTCCTTCAAGAAGGGGTTTCAGCCCACCTATCTAATGCCACAGTCCAACACCCCTGGGTGCTGCTGCAAAATCAGATGACGAAGCTCTCTTCCATGGCCACCTCCTCCCACTGTTTCCCTTTGGGCAGCGTTATCATCCCCATGGAAATGCTGTGAGCTGGATGAGGGGAGGGCTCTATCTCTCCTTTGGAGACTTAACGCCTGGTGTAACTACAGCCTTAACTGCTTAGCTCAGCCCGAAAGAATCGCGGTCTGGTCAAGTCTGGCCCTTCATTGACAAGAAAGGGAACATAAATGACAAAGTTTTATGAAGTTTAAAAAATAAAAGGTAACTCTTGTTTGACATTTTGCTTTTTCTTCATCTTTTGCAACCTACCTGCTATGCCCCCAACTACTAATTAAAGCTCTTGATAATTAAAGCTTTTGATATTTGACATACCCACACAACAATTGCAAAGTATATTTCAACTGTAAAAGCAACATTTGGTGAGACTGCCTCATGAGTATAACCAAAGAACAGCATTCTCAACATGGAAAGTGTTCAGTTTCATGACCATCGCACAACACGTTCCTAGATTTCTTCTCTCAGGCAATGAGGAAATGGCACTGGGACCGGGTAACATCTCTGGAAATGGTGATGGAAAGAATGGAAAAATGATGCAGCATACTGAATCTCACCGAGCAGCCCCAGCTCAGGACTCACCCCAGAGTTAAGTGCTCATGGGCAGACCTCTCACTTCACTCAGGAGCCCCCTCTCACTACGTGAGAGGCAGCACTTTATACGAGGTACCAAGGATGCCCCATAGCTGCCCTCTCCAAGTGCTGGGGTTAACTTTAACACACCCTACGTAGCAGCCACCTCTGGTTTCTCCTGAAAAAGCATGGTCCTCTCACTAGTTGGAGCAAAGCAGGCTCTGACACAAATTTCAACCCCTACAGACTTGTCAAGCTCAGATCAAGGCAAGTGACTCCAGAGAAAGCCGATGCCGATGTATTATTATATTCCACACTGTTCCCAAGACTTATTTGATAGGGTGTACACTGAAGTTTATCAACAGCATACCACTGGCCAGCACAAATAACTTTCCTAAACAAACTACAGTTGTGCTCAATAGCATATTTATTAATTGAAGCCCAAAAAGAAGCTGCTGTTGAAGGTGGTTTGTTCTGCCTCAGAAAGCAACGTGCTGCTTGTGAAAGGATGTCGGTAGGTTTTCAGCATATATTAAGGTCCTATACTAAGTCTATTTAATATTAAACGTCAGAAACATCTTTTTGCTACAAGTTTGGAAATCACTTAAAAGTGGTTTTTTGCTCTACAACTGGAAAGTTTTAAGCACTATGAGAGTGGAAACTCAATCATTTATAATTAGGGATTGTCATTTGTACCTCACTTTCTGGTGCTTCATTCTGCTCCCAGTTGCAAGCATCCAGAGAATCAGCTTTTGCCTGGCCAGGAATGTCTCATTCTGCTCTCACCATCCGCCCAAAGAAACCAGCAAGGCAGGATATTTGTTCCCTCTTGTTTATAATAGGAAGTCACTATAAATCACTTACCAATGGAATCCTGTATACCTTTCCATTAGTATGAGTTTTCAGTACACAGTTTACTGTAGCACGCAGTGCCAAGAGTGTAGTCACTGGACAATACCAGCTTTGTGATATAGTATGGTATTTTTCAGGACTCACATAATTATTAATAATATATGTAGCATTTATTATTTTTTTTTTTGCCATGAAATTTCTTCATAAATATTCACTGGCTGATCGTGACAACTCTCTCACAAGGTAGCTTGCAGTCCCATTTTAGCAGAGATGGAAATGAGCTTCTGAAGTCCAAAGACAACATACCTAGGCAATACTTTGACCATTTCAAAAACATTTAAGAGCAGAATTTTCCAGCATTCTCCTACATTTAAAATGTTTTCTTTTGTTCTTCTGCTGTCAGAAAGGCCCACCTGAAGAAAATAAACCCCAGGGTTCTTGCAGGCAAACCATCCTTAAACTGGGCAACAGCATCACTTACCTCCAGTACATTGTCATTACACCTGGCTGTTGTCAAAATAATACACAAATATTTCACAAGAAGATATACATCTAAGTATTTCTTCTCTCTAAGTATGTCTTTTTGCATACTGCATCCAGTATTAGAGAAGAAGGCCAGAGAATAAAAGCCGTAGCACATACGTCTACTCCAATTTACAACATACAAAGACTCTGGCTACGTGGCACATTCAAATATTTCAGAACAATTCAGACCCTTACCATTCGCCGAGTCCAGACTCATAACTTTTATATACTTGGATGACTTCAGGGGTGTGCTAAATAATGTTAATTACAGTTATGTTTTATTCTTTGGATCTAAGAATTCTGACCTAAGAATATCACACGTGTGTGGTGATGAGAACAGCAAAGGAAAGACCGACCACTTACGTAGGACCAAGAAGCATCCCTGGTGCTCCCCCGCTCGGCTCAAGCCAAACAGCAACAACTGGCTTTAAAACCCTGCTTTGTGTTATCAGGTAACATTGACAAAGCAAAGATGGCTTGAAACCAACAGGGGAAAGAATGTGTGAATGAGGGAATGAGACAGAGAGGAAAGGGTACAGAACATTATGTAGTGGGGAAAAAATGGACATGGAAGTCAAGACACAGTAGGTCAGTCCTGCATGACCGTGATATTTCTTGAAGCTACATAAACGTGTACAGATTCCTGATGAATTACACACCTTCTATTCTAGCTCAAAATGGAGGGGGAAAAAAGAACTGCTGGCCCCAAATGGTGAACACTATAAAATATTTGTTGGTTCAGTAAAAGGTCCCGTATAACTTATCTTCATTTTAAAATTGGCAGCGTTATTCAGCTGTTTCTCTTTCTGCCTCTCCTGAACTTTCTTTTGTTGGTTTTGGAGACTCTGGCTTAACATGTGTTGACCAGCATTTTCAAAACAAGCAAGAGAAGGAAAAAGAGGGAAGAACAGGAAATAAATCGGGGCAGCTGAATGAAAAATGAAGTTTACATGTGTGAGTAAATCAGTGGTGAGATGAGGTATTTCTGTAGGTCACATACACACACACCTTGACTGTAGTATTTTCCAAACCGCAATTTCAGAGCACATATGACTTTCAGATCTCTGGTTCTCCAAGAACAAAATTGGGTTAACCTGAGTTAATATTCCTGTACTCCTCTGCATTGACACAGCTCCTTTCCTCCCAAAGGACCCCAAACTAAACCATGAATCACACAACATCGCTAACGTTTACCCACATCCGTGGCGGGAAGGTGACTTAGCACAGGCTGCTCAGCAGTGCAAGGGAGGGGAAACTGTAGCCCAGAGCACCAGGCCAGGACCTTTCCTCTTACAAGAAATGTCATTTAATCTCGGTACAAAGACCATAGCACCTTTAAAAAACCCAAGCACAGCAGACCTCAGGCTCCTCTAGTTTGAACTAGTTTTGGCCTTCCCATGCTTACACTTGCAGTGCCCCCATTTTGAGCCTGATGTGAACAGACAAATGAGTTTCTGAACATGGATACTGCTCATCCAGAGATTCACACTACCAAAGGCCTTCTACACATAGACAGGACTCACCCAACCCAGCATAGCAACTCTTAAACCCCTTTTCCCTTTGCACCATCCTCCCAGGCTTCCTCGGGGACATCAGACCTATTAAGGATGAATTACAGATAAGCACAGACAGGAAAGCTCATGCTGGAAGAGACTCCAAACCACAGAGTCTCCTACAGAAACATTCTCCAAAATCACCCTGGTGGCTGATCTCCTGCAGACCTCAGGCCACCTCCACATGGGATCCACTCTGCATTGTCCCTTGTGAAGCCACCCCTGCCCGGAGCAGGTCCTGGACTGGGCAGGTCCACACGACAGCGCCTGGTCAGGGCTGGCGGTGCTCATGTCACAGAGCCTTTCGGTGGAGGGACAAAAGTCCCTGTTCAAGTTTCAGATGACCTCTGGCTGCAGACACAGCGAGGCACTGTGACCTGGGAGTGCGTTGGATACCAACCACGGCTGATCTGATCTCAGGGGGGTACTGGATTTCTACTGACGAAGATTTATTACCATGTCCTTTTGTTGGGTAGGAGGAGGAAAGCTGTCAGAAACTCGCAGGAACAAGATCTGGGCCCAGGCTCTAGAGAAAACTGCTTTTCAGCAAAGCTTTCATTTACCACTGCTCGCTCTTTCTTCCAGGAGGAGGTTATGGAGCAGCTTGTAATGAAGTCACCCCCACAACCCTGTTACCTCACTCCTTTGGCTTCACAGTGACACCAAGTATAACAACTGACCTGTCATCAGCTGTTACGTCCTTTCAGATGAACAAACTGCATAATGACAATTTATGATCACAGTGACAGCTACACTGACTATTTCCCCCTGTTCTCTCACTGTTTTTTTTCCAGGAGCAGCTTTAGTCCTGGTCTGACCTCTTCTGTTAAGACCCATAGAAGGGGTCTTGCCAGTGTTGGAAATATCCCTTTGCCATCAGGCCTCAGATCAAGCCTTTTCAGGGAAATCTTTCTCTGAAATTTGCTTCTTGGACCAAAATATCAGGTATAAGCTTTAACTGTGAGGGACTGGTACCACTCAAGTTTTTTTCCTGAGTACCTGGGAACTTGAAGACTTTTTTTTTCCCTGTGCAGCCTGGAGCCTGCTGAAGTGGGAGTAGGCATCTAGTTACATTTTAATACATGTGATTTTTATAAAATGAGTGTACATGCCCAGAGAGACTGGGATAGGTGTATTATATAAACCATAAAAGAGAATTGAGTTTGCAGGTCTATATTAACATTTGCATTAATAAGTGCACTGAAAGCCCCACATAATAGTAGGCATGGTGCAAATGGCCTTACGGTCTTGGGCTATGCACCTGCATGTAAGAATTTATGAGTTAGCAAAGTAGATACAAACCTGGTGTAAATCACTTCATTGTTCGGGCTGTCACGGCTGGCTCTAAATTTCCCATGACCAGTGACAGTGTGTTCTCCTTGGTGAGATGCAGGGCACTGTGTGAGACTTGTTTTCCTAGCCAGGCTTTAGCAGAGCTTATAATGGGAGTCGGGGCTCTGCAGCGTTGGAGGCGAGTTGTTAACGAACTGACGGTTATATGGTATTATGTTCTTTTCAAGTTTCCTGCAAAGCTGACTGAAATCAAATCTTTCCTCATTGAGTTGGCATGTAATTAATAGCGTAATGTTGTCGGATTCCTTGGTGATAGTCTCCCACGTGCATTTCATAACGGATAAACAAATATCTGAACTAGGCTTTTTTTTTTGAGTGGGGGTTATTTAGAAAGGGATTTACAGCATGTGCTGTGCTGACTGAAAGGAAGAAGTAGTTATCCCTCCTATTGCAAACTGTTATGGGTTAACAGTATAAACCAAGTTAGGCAGCAGGGAAGGGGGAGGGTGAAATAAAGAAAAGAGGAAAACGTAGAAGAGGAAATAAGAACAAGAACTAAAGGAAAGGGCATGGGAGATATTTTAAAAAGGGAAATAAGAGAACGACAAATGAAGACACATTAGGGAAAATAAGAGTAAGGAGTACGAAAGGAGAAAACATATCACTGTGTTCTTTTTCTTCATTTTTAATATGAAAATATCCTTTTCCCACCCAGGAATCTCACTGTTGTGCAGGCAGGCACGTTCAGGCTTTCACTCTGGATCTAAAAAGTTTAATTGGGAGCTCTTAAAGCCTAAAATAAGGCTTTATAAGTAAAAAGCTGAAGTCAAATACAGCCAGGGTAAGCACTATTACACTCCAGCCCGATTGTTTTTCATTAAAAAAGTGGGGTGAAAGGGAGGGTTTCAAAGCCATATTTCAACCCTAGGCTGACACTACAGCAGTAAAATCCGGTTTTGTTATGCTAGTTGGCTGTGGGTTTGGGAGCAGACCCTACATAGGCGGTGTAACGTTATGACATGAATGCATACACACAGGATATTTTCAGAAGCCTCCTGCAGAATTCGGAGAAACGTGCCCCCCGTTCCCGTGGCTCCGCTCGCAGGAGCCAGCTCCTCTCCTGCCCCTGGGAGCCAGCGGGGCTCAGACATGGCATGTGTTGCACAAAGGCAATTTAAATTACAAGGTGCTGTATTTTCAGGAAAGTGGAGGAACGTCTCAGTGAATGCCAGAACTGATTTCCAGGGTGTGTTTAGCCAGCAGCATGGAGTAAAGAATGGCTAAGTCTGTCAGGGTGAGGAAATTCACTGTTCCTTTCACTTGCCTGGAAGATAAAGAAGAGACTGACGAATATGGTCTTTTCAAACATAACTACTTCCATCCAATGCATGCACACAATACTTATGTCCTAATACTAAAGTCCAGGTGCCTGAGTTATGTTCCGAACTTGGTGCTTGCTGTGCGATCACAAGTGTAAAAACTCAAGCAGGTTGTAAGGAAATGCGTAAGCACAAACAGGGCTCCAACAATCAAACAACCGTAAAAATGGTTGTAGGCTGCTCAAGAGCCTCATGGTAACCCCAGACAACTGTTGCACACAGATCCTACAAATCAAAGGATTACTTACGAAATTTTAAAAATTATTTATATCTATAAGGAGATACAGTTATATTCATATGTATATACTTGTATCTGCTGGGAATGCCTATGCAGTTTGCCTTCCCATTAAGCATACTTGAAATACTGCAGTACAATCACACGTGGCATTTCCTGTGGTTGCTGCCTCCCCAAAGCTGCAGGATGGACCTGCTCCAGGTCCAAACACAAAGCACTGGTGAGACCTTGCCCCACACAACCTCAGCACCATAGCACAGCAGATCCGAGGCTGCTGCGGGAGGAGAATACAAGAAGGTAAAAGATAGATGGGTTCAACCATGCCAAGTAAATCAAGTTAGTGACGGTCTCTCTGCTTGTGCTACAGGTTTGTGTGGGGCTGGACAAGCTGTTCTAACTGACCTTTTCACAGATGCCACCATACATTCCCCAGTCTCTGGACTCCGACTCGAGAGCCAGGGCTCTCATCTCCAGCAGTGCTGAGCACTCGCAGATGGAAATGGGGTCAACAAGAGCTGCGCTTTGAATGTATAAAGAGCCACAAAATCATGAGCATCCAACAAAGTCTTAGGTATCTAAAATGACTTCAAACTGTAATTGTTCAGTGCCTCAGTTCCCCGTTTGCAAAATCCTACAGGCATCTTATGGGAACAACTTTATTAAAGTTTGTGAAGGACCAGATGGAGAGTACCAAACGGCACTGAGCAGCACATCACGAAATTAATCATCCTGTCCTCAGAGACGCTCAGCTGCGTTCAGGTTAGTGTTTTGCTGGTAGAGATGTGAGCTGGGTTTTGAGGCTTCTTTCAAATTGGGCCAGCTCACATACATCAGAGAAGTATCTCTTTCCTCATCTAGCTAGAAATGTGATGGGAACCCCTTTATTTAGCAACTTGAGGAATTACAGGAACCTACACAGAAAGCTGTTGTCACACATCTCCCCGACCGTATGCAGAATGGCCAGTAGAAAGAAATGTTGCTGAGTGAGTCACAGGGGGAATGGCTGCCTGTGGGTTATTCTCGCCTCTAACTGCACAAAAATGATTTTAGTGTTTGATTGCATTTATTTTGAGTCAAGTTTTAAGTTCTGTTCCCTTTGCTTTCCCTTGTGAAGCTACTGCAGTCTTCATGATCCTGCTCACCACTACTTGCACTGTTATTATTTCCATTACAGGATTTCTTCCCAAAACCTAAATATTCCCAGACACCTTCTGAACAGGCCCTCAGAGATTCTAGTAAACTGGGAGGTATCTCAAGAAGGGCTGTGTTTTCAGTTTTCCTAATCACCAGGCAAGTGAGAATGCAGCAAACCAGGCGAGAGGGGGAAGGCTCTTGGAGCAGGAGAATTCACTGCCCAGAATTATTCAGGAAGAGGTACTCATTTGCTAAAAGGTTTTGAGGAAGGAGAAACATCTCCTCCTTCTCCAGACATCATCTTGTATTTACAAATGGTTTGAGTGCTAGCGCAGCGCAATTTCGATGGCTCAGCAGGAGAATCGTACTTCGATCTCAAAGGCTACCCTGGTTATCATGAAGATTGGTGCAGTGTAATAAATCAGCCAGACTGAGCTTGAATCCTTCAAGGAGCAGGACAACCTTAACACTGCAGATGCTCCGTAACTGGAAGTTGTAAGAACCCTTCACAGCAGGGTCTTTGCGTAAGACAGATGAGTCTCCTGCACTCCAAAGGAGCACGTGTGGGAGGTCCTGAAACAGTAGTAGGCCGGTATTTAACATTGCAAAGGCCTTGGATGTGAACAGCTTTGTGGAAGAAGATGGAATTGCTCTTTTGGCAAAACATGTGAAACTGTCTGTGATAACGGGAATGAGAGCAAGGATGACTGAACAAATATTTGCAGTCAGTGCCTTGTCAGGACAGGGGAATTGCTACTGATATGATCTTTACTTTCAATGTTACTGCTTCTGACAGTCTTACAGACTTTGCAGATGTTTATTGGCCACTAAATCATTCTTCAAGAATGTTGGCTCCGTTCCCAAACCTGAAGAGCCTGAATGTGAAGGGGTTTGTTATTCCGCACACACTGCTGCTTTTGGAGACAGTGAGCTTCAAGAAACCAGCGGGGAAGCATCGTCGACTGATAAGGACACGGGACAGAATTCAGACTTCTCCACGCTGGGGGCCTCAGATGCTGAGGCACGCCGGGGGAAACGTGCCCCACGGAGCGGGGCAGCATCTATCCACGTGGCACGGCACGCTGCCTGAGCCCCAGCATCAACGCTCTGCCACACTGATGGGCTAAGGCTGCTGCGGAGAGACAGGGAGCACTAGCTCATCCAAACCCCGATGCACTGCTTGTGGTTCTTGCTATAGCACAACTGCACGAATTCTGGGGGCCTCTGTAAAACCCACCCCGCGATGCTGCAGAGATTATTACTGTTCCGTTTGGCTCCTCTAACTGCAGGACACGCAGCCTAACAACGAGGCGTATTCACACCCTCGGCCATTCATCCCAGGAAGAGCAGCTCGCAAAGATGCAATTGCTGAGCTGCAGAGGACCCTAAGCCACAATATTTCAAGCCAAACAGATTCGCTTTCAAATAGAGAGAAATATCTGAACCACGGGCAACATGCCCAGGCTGCTTCTCGGAGAGAAGATGCCGATTCTCTGAGATCACTGCAAACAGCTCTCACCTGAAAAAGCTACACTGGCCACTGGAAACTATACCTAAATAGCAGCTACACCAGAGGACTAATAATCATAATTGTGACAGTAATAAGACATATCTTTTAAATAATGAGTGATAAAAAGTAATCCATGACTTTGTACTAATAAAATGAGAAATTATTGAAGCACAATGTACTACTACCACAGGGGAAAAACATACTATCCAGAACTATTAAACATATTTCTCTCAAAAAGGCACTGATTACTTAGACCAGCATATCCCAATTCACAATAGTGGACATGATCTAACAACCTTTAAATCCAATGGCCTCCTTTAAAACCTAACTGAGTTGCTGGCTGTCAGCCTGCAAGACCAAAGAAAAAGTTATCTAAAGCAGTCCCTCCTAACATTTTTCCCCCAGAGTGAATACTGTTTGTTTAAAAATGTCAGGTTGATACAAACATAAGGTGCTTCAAAAATATATGGCAGGTGCAGAAGTCAGTATTATTTGTTTTACATTAGCTTATGCATGTTTTCCTGGAAGTCAGGAGATTTCTTTTAGGGAATTCTCTCCTGCAGCAGTTTGCTGTATCAGATTTAAAACACACATACATATTTATAGTAAAGCCATATGGTATTTATGGTTAAACCAACTGACATACTTCAAAAAATATGAATTTTGAATAATTTGAAAGATCTGTAGATCAAAAACAACTCAGAAGTTTTATCAGTATGTATAAATAACCAGTCTTCTCTCCTGTCACTGTAAATCAAAAAACCCCCTTCACTCAGCGGGGTTTGCAATCAGGGGCAACTGGGCTGCATATATATGCATAAAAATACAGAAAATATGTGCATTCATGGCATGCAATTCCTCATGGATGCAACTGGAAATCACTGTGGACTTTTTGCTCAAGGAGCAACCAAATTAACTTTACCTCAGAGTAACTCACATTTCTGCAATCTGCTTCTGTGTCTTCCCTGACCTGCTTAGATGCTTTGCTAAGGGCGAGCAGCGTAAGCAACAATCATGTATTTGTACAGATAGTCTTTGCATCCTCATCTCCCATTTAAGATCCCAAGTTTCCACTTCTATAGAGAAAAGCAATGAGACACGAAGCCATGGTTCCAGACATGAAGAACATTCATATTTTTTTAGGGAATAACTGGTGAAAAAAAAAAAGAGATCCTTTGATCTCTCCAACACAGTCCAACTCCAGGCTTTCAGCCTTTGGATGGAGGATGAGAGGAGGACTCTGAGCCACAAGGCAAGCCAGGCAGCTACAACACCAAGGCTTTAAGCTCTGTGAACTGAAATGCTTCAGGTTCTCTAATTAACTTGCTGCTATTATTAGTAGTACTTCTGTTTCCATTTTTAAAACAATAAAATCTTTTTCTTTCATTTTGCAAGACTTGTTACTTTTTACCTTTGCCTGTGAGCCAAAGCCTTCCCGTAGAGCGATAGCCTATACATCACCACTTGCAAAGTCTATGGAGACCTGCAAAGGGCCTGCAAAGCAGACACAGCAAATCCCCTCTGCAGACAATGCCCACTTTCCTCCCCACTCTCTTTCTGCAACAGCGGGCACCACCAGCAAAAGTTGTATTTGAGGGTACAGATTCATCAGGGCACACAAAGCACCCACACAACCTAGCTAGTTGGCTGCCACCAACTGTTTTATACCTGGTGAACAAACCAGCAAAGTGTTGGCAAAACCAGCCCCTCAGAGCATCGCTGAGAGAGTGGCTCCCCCTCAGGCAGGGCTCTGCTGGCATGGACATAAACCACCAACCCTAAATACAACACAAAGCTAAGTATATCCTTTTAAAATATTCTCCTGACAGCACTTCCTGTCAACTAGGCAGGAAGACAGGCAACTACCATCTCATGTAGGAGCATCTTGAGGGCTGGTCAATGCACCCTGAAGGCTGTTGCCCACCCCTAGCCCCCATCAGCAGCAAGGCTCTCCTCTTCAACACGGTCGGCTGCCGCAAGCTGCTAGAACTCAAGGTAAGTCCTGCCCAATGGACCTCAGCTTTGCAACTAGTACCTGCTTTGCACCCTCCAAACACCCAGAGGCCCACTCCATGGGCTTAGGTGACACCTGGCACATCCTGGGTTTATTTTCATTTTTACAAGCCTCGTTAGCCTTTGTGGTAAAGCAGAAATCCCAGAATAAGAACCAGGATGCCAACACTGTGAGCGTCTGTACCCTTAGCCCCA
This sequence comes from Calidris pugnax, assembly GCF_001431845.1. Taxonomy (NCBI): domain Eukaryota; kingdom Metazoa; phylum Chordata; class Aves; order Charadriiformes; family Scolopacidae; genus Calidris; species Calidris pugnax. The sequence goes on along the minus strand of NW_015090864.1, from coordinate 16,275,832 downwards.
AAGGAGGAGTTGCCCAGAGGAAAGAACAAAGTGCCTAAACCCCATGTCATTAAGGCCTCTTCCGGATTATTTTGGCTGATGTTAAGAAGCAGCATTGCTTGGCCAGGCCTGGGAGCAGGGTTTTCAGCTTTTTCTCTGAAATCTGCACTTCAATACAAAGTATAGGAACATATAGGAATGTACAGGCATATACACTGCAATTCTCAATTAAAATAGCTTCTTAGTTATGTTGTCCTCTTTTCTATCATCTTCTTCCTCTTCCATCAACCCCCCATATCCAACTGCATCATCATTTTATTTTTGCTACAATGACAGGGGAAGACAAAGCTCAAGCAAGACAAGACTTCTGCTGCAGCTCTTTCAAAAAACATCCAAGACTATCTGCTGGAACAGCACTTGGCTTGAAAAGTCAAAGCCATACTGTAGGAACCCATACTGTAGCAATCAAGTACAAGGCACTGTGTACACTTGGCTGCTGGCACTCAATTATTGTTGCTGTAAGAATTTGTTAGAAATTTGAAAACAGTAATTGCCACCCCCCCAAAAAAAGCAGTTTGGGAAGTATGACTTGTGGATATGGGGCACAAGGACTTCGGGAAAGTTTCCCCCGACCACAATGCTGTGCACATGTGTCTTACCCCTAAATTTGGTGTGTAAGCTGGTTTGTATACAGCACTTAAAATGAAAAAATATCCCTTTGAAAGAAGTGCCTTGAAACAGAGATATTGGCAATGGACGAGACTCACTTGCTGCAATTACTGAAAAACAAATTTTTGAGCAAGACTCCTCTGTGACTTCTGTCCAAAGCCTCCTCAAGGTTCCAAATGCTGTGGCTTTTAAAATCAAGAGAGCAAAATGCTGTCTGCTCAAATGATTGGTAATGTAAGAGCAGAAAATTTGTGTATCGATACTAAGGTTTAAATTGTATTCCTGTTTGTCAATAAAACCAGTCTTGTTTCTTTTTGTGTCACCTAGGAAAACAGGATCTGTAGAAAATGTTTAGTAGGGCACTAAGTTGTAGAAAAATTAGCAAAAATTATTTACCAGTTTTTCAAGGGCAATGAAAACAGTTTAAAATCTACTGCCTAAATGTAACATTTACTTGCATGGAACATTAAAAAAAATATATTTCAAGGAAAGAGTAGAAAATTTTCTCTGATTATATAATGAAGCCTCAGCTGAATTTACAGCTCCTTCTCTAACTGCTGTTCTTGTTCTTTTTAATACGTGCAAGAAATGTTCCTTTACAAAACATTCCTACTTTCTAAGCAGCAGAAAGGATGCCCTCCTTTGGGCAAATGCAAACTTTTCATTTATTTGGACAAAAAATCAAAAATTAAACAGAACAAATTTCTAATCAACACTTGTTAATTTGAAACACTAAAAGTTCTCCCATATTGAAAGCAGATTGCTCTGAAGAAACGCTGATTTTCAAGGTCATAACAGTGCTGGCAAAACTCAAAAAAGTTGTAGTCCAACTTGCTTGTGTTCAGCTGTGTTTACTTAGTCTCAATTTGACAAAAGTCTGCCTCTGATTATACATAGCAGTCATCTGCCCACAGATAAATAGATATTACACAAACGTTTGGAGGGAATGACATTTGGCTACTATTATTTTTGGAATAATTTGCTCTGCATCCTGAAGTTAAAACACCAAAATGATTCATAATGTTTTTTGAACCCAAGTATTTCCATTTAATAAATAAATTGACCTCTATGACCTTCATGGACTTTATATTGTATATGTTAGTGTATCAAAAAAAGGCAATTTATTGTTAAATATTCTGTATGCTTGAGCAAGGTGGATTTATACATAATTAAGACCAAAGCCAGTGGCACATCTGGTGCACTCACTGCAGCAGGTCAGAGCCCAGCACCTGCATTGCAAAGGGCTCCGAGTGCTGCTGGAGAGGGGGCTCTAACTCACCCCCAGAAGACATCCCACCCCACCTCAACCTGCAAGCAAAGTCTACTGCTCAGCTCTCTGCAAAGCACACACCTGCAGTTAAAGCCCACCCTAGCAGAGAACCTAACGGCAGCGCCTGAAATACAAATGTGTTTTCTATTTCAAATGTACCTATTTCAGATGTAAACTTAATAGTTTTCTGCCTATTACTTGTAGGAGGAAAAATGAATACATATTGGATGCCAAACTGAAATTTTGCCTTATCCAAGGCAGTTAGTTGTTTCATGACATTTATAAAATAGCTTATATTTTAAAGCAGACCTGCAGTACTTCTCTGATGTGGATAGAAATTCTGACCAGTTAAAGATATTACTTAGCCTAAGGCATTTTGTGTTATAAATTATCCAGGAATAAGGTAAAAACTTATGAATAAATTATAGTCCCTACTCACTTCCCACTGCCTTCCCACTTCCAAATGCTCTCTGCTTTAAGCCTCTATCAGCTCCCCAACATCAGCTATCCCAAACAGCACTTCCACATCAAGCACTGGAAATACCAAGGGCAATTCAAAATCCATGAGGGATATTGTTACTGCTGTACATTGGAAGTGGAAAAGGTTCATGGAATCATAGAATGGTTAGAGTTGGAAGGGACCTTAAAGATCATCTAGTTCCAACCCCCTGCCCTGGGCAGGGACACCTCCCACCAGAGCAGGTTGCTCAAAGCCCCATCCAGCCTGGCCTTGAACCCCTCCAGGGATGGGGCAGCCACAGCTTCTCTGGGCAGTTCCAGTGTCTCACCACCCTCACAGTAAAGAATTTCTTCCTAATATCTAATTTAAATCTCCACTCTTTCAGTTTAAAACTGTTACCCTTCATTTTATCACTTCAGTCCCTGATACAGAGTCCCTCCCCACCTTTCCTGTAGGGATATTGATAGAGGGAAGAATAAAACCTCAACCAGACGGAGGGTCAGATAGATTACTTTCTGTAAAGTTAGCATGCTTTCAAAAACGTCTTTTCAATTAGAATACCAAAATTAAGAAAGCCTCTGATGCAATAGGAACCATATGTGTTTGACATATCCAGCTTCTCTATCTTTGACATCTAAATACTCAGTTTAAAGAAAATTAAGACATTTGTTTACAAAGAACTAGTTTATGTGTTTACAAGACTAAACTGAATGTTTTTAGATGGAACGATTATATACTCGTCATTTCCCCTCATTTTCTCTTGTTTCAGGAAGGAGTATTACTGTGAAGAAGGAATGTGTTTTCGATGTGGACAGCTGGAGGTACAGAAAACAGATTTCAGTCACATGGAACAAATGCAGCAAATTCCTTCCTTATGGGCTGTTTTCTTACAGAGACTAAGTATTAGGAGCTCGTTACACTATGATGCAAAACTCCACTCATTCAGAAGTGTGCTAACAATAGTGACCCAAAGAAGAGTTAATTCAGATGGAATCCAAGAAAATGAGGCAGCACAGAAACCTCATCAGCAGTCCAATCACATGACAAAATGCGAGGCATCTCCAAAGCCACTGCCTGCCAAAAAAAGAAAGGCTGCTGCAAGAAAAATACTTTCACAGCTTGATATCTGGGTCTTGTGACTGCTATCCAAACAAGGAGTAAAAGTGGTACTATATAATGTGGCAGGGTAAACAGAACCACCCACTCGTCATCACCAATCATGTTTTAAATTCAGATAAATTCTGTTTCTTTAAAAAATGATGGGGGAAAAAGAAACAAAACCCTTTGTTGAACTTGAAAATTATATCTATAATCTGATTTGGCATGACATATTTCAGGTTCATATATATCATGAACTATATAGGAATGCATGATTTGCCATACAGGATCAGACCATCAGTCCAGCCCAGGTAATGTCCTCTCTGTGCTACTGGCTGACACTCATCTCAGAGGAGCACAAAGACATGCCCCTCAGCCAACTATGCAATAGGTTAAGAAGATTTTCTGCCTCCAACTTACAGATGATGACTTGAAAAAATTTCAAACAGGCGATCTGATCTGCAAAATGTACAGAAAGCAGTAGAACTGGGAGAAGTTCAAACTTTCAGCAACGCTGGGCCATAGAAGCCTCCACATTTGGCCAAACTGCGTTACAGTAGCCTGAAAACTAGTTACAGCTTTCAAAATAGGTCTTGGTGGGATTTGCCAAACTCTGGGTTGGGTATGATTAAGCCCAAGTATGAAACCTTTTCTATACTTTTGTGTCCAGCTTAGTCAGGGACTGTGGATGCACCAAGAAACTGGGAAATTAATAACCACACACCCCACACAAACAGACACACCACCACCACCGCTACCAGAACTACAGTATTTCCCATTCTCAGGCTATGTTCTGTTTTTTTTCCCTGAGTTGTGAGCAACAGTTTGGATTGATCTGCTTTGTATTCTAAGCAAGGTCATACACTTTTCTGGAAGTGTATCTGCTCTTAGCCTGTGTAACATGGAAAAAAATGCCAAGACATAGTAATTAGATTCAAAGGTGCCTTCCAAGAAGAGCAGTACAACATGTATCTTGAATGCTTATCTACCCTTACCCTTACTTGTCAAACACTTTGAAAGGGAGAAATGTCAAACTTCTCATTTTGAATTGTGAAAAATGCCAATATCTCCTATGCTTCCCTAATATGTCCTAGATTCCTTCTCAGTTACATTTCTCAGTTAGTTACACTCCAGATTCCTACCAGTATTTCCACCATATCTGCTTCCCCAGTATTTCATCTTCTTACCTTCATCCCTTTGATCTCTTTTCTTTCCTCTTGCTTCCCCTCCATCGCTCTCCCCTTTTCTCTTCCTTTTTTGTTCTTGTTCTCAATTCTGCATTTCCCTTTCCTCGTCCTCTCTCAGCACTCTCCTTTCTCTACAACCTTGATTTTGTCCTTTATTTTCCCACTTGTATTTATTTCCTGGCTGTGAGTTTTCCTTTTTCCGTTCATCCCCATCCTTTCTTCTATTTTTTGCCTCCTACAGCTAAAATGATACTCCAGCCATAACCTACCTGAAAGGCGAGGTACATCTTTTAAGTCAATTGTCAGTACTAAAAGGATGGAAAGTGTCTCAAAAAGAGGTAAATGACTATTCCAGTCACTGCCCTGGACAAACAAGTGTAGCTTCCATTGACAGCTGGAGGAGTTCAGCACCTGAATCAAGCTATTCCCCATTTGCCACCAGTCTCTGTTTGGCGTGGGAGTCCTGCTATAGCAATACGTCCCCACACCAGGGCACAGAGAGACAGACAGAATTTCTTGCAGAGGCCGCAGGGTGTTGGTGATGAGAAAAACAACTCAGATAATATGAGTCCTTTCTTCACTTGTAACTGAGAACGGCGCCTAATATAAGCTAAAATTTTGCTGAAACCTAAGAGAATTAGGAAGAGGTCTGTATAACCATTGAGACAGTTATGCGCCGCTTCACCCCCTGTATTCTGCTGGATATCTAAGAAAAACCAAAACATTACAAGAAAAGTTCCTTGTATAGTATACATCATGTAATTAATATCACAACTAATGAAAAGCTCTGTCCTGGCTTCAAGTGAAGCGGTTTAACATCCTGTGAAAGGACAGAATTACACCACACAAGCAATTAGGTCAAGAGGATAAAAAGACTAAGACGCATTGATTCCCTGAACTTCTTGAGATCTGCCCATCAAAACAGTAAATGTTTGCTTTCCAAGACAAAACAAGCTAATAGAAACATGCATTAGAAACCAGCTTTATGGCCAACGCTCCAGAGAAAATATTGGGGAACACTGTTGTTTTTCATGGTGAATATATCACCCCTGTAACATCCCCTCCAGCTGGTGCTGCCTGGGCAAGCTAGAGCTCTCTACGCACGGCCCAATCCAACTTGCACATCCAGTCCTTCAAAGTTTTCTCTGTTTTCTTTGTCTCCCTCTTTTTATATTGCTTCTGGTGGTTTTTAACGTGTGTTTTTGCTGCTGCTCGCTTCCCACCCTTACCGCTCTCCAACTGCTTGCTGGGCAGGCACAGCAATTCCATGTAAGGAACGCGGGGAAGAGAAGCATTCCTTGATTTTTCTGTCCACAGTAACTTGCACGACATTTGATCATACGCAGAGATTAAGTCATTCATGAATAGGGCCCAAAGGGAGGAACAACTCCAGAAAAACAACCCTCCTCACTGGTAGCACAGCATCCAGGGCTCCAGAGTCATCGCTGCCACACTCATAGGTCGTAGCCGATCTGGCAAAGTGAGGAATCCAACTGCAGGCTCTGTGGTTGAAATAAAATGTATCTACGGCAGCTTGGATCAATGTTTAAAAATGTTCCATGTTATTTTAGTCCAAGGACAAGCTTTTAAAATTAAAACAAAACTTTGGCTTTAATTACAGATTAAAAGCGAAAGTTGTTTAAAAGGAATGCAGTTCTGAGAAGAACAGTAATAGAAATTATATAAAATTTAAAACTCGTTCTTCTCTCTCCTAGCAAGTGATAAGTCTCCTTGTAAATATTTAAAACAAAAGTTTGAAAGCAATTAATCTGTGGTCAATATTTAGGGTGTTTCTGCCTTGCTTTTGTGGATCTTCGGCATAGTTCAACTTTTTCCTACATTTATGTTTTCAAGCTAAAATAAGTGTCAGATTTTGATGCGCATTGCAACGGCCAAAAAAGAACCACAACTGTAACTTTTACCTCCATTCCCCCTAAATTTTGTTACTACATGTGTGATGCTGCAGATGTCACCACCTTATACATAAACGCAAAGGGTTTATTCCAGATCAGCTAGGAGCAATGCGATCCCAAAGCGGTTAGGTGCTACAATGGAGAAGCTGCTGCTCTTGGGATGATTTTCAGCAACAATTGCCCATCTGAAAATCATTAGTGCATAGCAGTGGATTTTCCACATGTTCATATGCTGGACAAGCAGGTTGCCCTTGAAGTATGGTTCCCCGGGGGAAGAAGGAAAACCCAGAGAAAAGTATTCTATTGTCAGATCACGGTCTCGCTAGAGCCAGACAAAAATATGGTCAAGCATTCACTTGGCTGCTCTGCTGGCAAAACGATAGGGTACCGAAATGGAGACAGCTAATGAAGAAGGCAAAGAATGAAGCTCAGGAAGAAGATCTTAAAGGAGTACAGATATTTTTTTCTTTCAAAAAATCAGAAGTAGGGTTAAGTATGCAAATTTAGTGACTTTCAGATTACTGACCTTTACTTTTGTAAGGCCAAAAAGGTTTAGAAGGGCTAGTCTTTTCCCAATAAAGTATCTCATCTTTTAATTCAGCTGTGTTTGAAGCATCAATGAGAAAGCATTGAAAGAGCCTAAATAAAAAAGGGTATGAATATAACTAGACAGTATTTAATATTTAATGCCCCATTAATCGATAATTTGGCTTGAAGGAGGAAAAAAGTTGGCAAAAGGGAATGGAATTCTTTAGCTCCTTGTTTTACTTAAGAAAAATTCCCAACGGGCTTCACTTAAACACTTTAGTTTTCCACTGGAAAGACAAAAAGAAAATCTTGGTCTAGCATGTCCTGCCACATGCTTTAACTACACAGTAAAAGAGTATGTACTTGGATCCCAGGCACATTTCAAAAGTGTAGTATTTATTAGCTGCTCTGTTGCCAAGTTCCACTATTATCATTTTATTATAACTAAGGTATATTTTTACTAACTAAATTATATTTAGGTCTTTAGTTTAAGCATTTTAAGGTCTTGGAGTGTCACGTACCGATGACATACAATATATCATAGGAATTTGTTGATTTTTGCCCTCCTCCTCTCCTCTATAAACAGCTACCCTGTATCTATGATCTTGGGGCATTTGACTTTCCTAAACCCATAATCCAGCTGTAAAGATACACAGGGGCCAAGGGAGCAAAATCCTCGGATGGAGCAGAGCTCGCCAAGGATGAAGGTGAGCCCTGTTACGGGATAACCCCGAGGGGCAGCACAAACCCACCTCTCCCCATAGCCCCTTCAGACACACCTTGCCCCAAACCTCCTCTGCTGCCCTTCACCCAGCTCACCCGGACCCAGCTTTTTGCTGAGACCTCCTGTTCCCAGCTGGGGCCACAGGCTGGTTTATCATACACCGGAGGTGGTACGTGGTGGGACACAGCCCCTCCATGGGTGAGGGTGGGCAGGGGCCAGCAGCTCAAGCCAGGTTTGCCCCAGCAGAGCCACGTCCCACACCACCCATTACAGGATTTTTGGTCCTGGGGGGAGCATGAAGCTGCTACCTGGAGGCTGTTGGGATGGGATAGAGAGAGGATATGGCCATAAGGCAGGAGAGGGTTTTGGTGGGCTCACATCAGGGTGGGTGTTGCCGCTGCTGTCGGCAGGGAAGGGGTGTCTCCGAGCAGCCACAACACCTGCAGAGAGATGCCAGTGCTCCTCAAACCTCAGCAAGTGCAGCAGTACCATGGGGCTGAACACAGCCTTTATTTTTCCTATTTTGTGCAAGGAATGAAGGAGGAGCAGTACCCAAATATGAGCACTTACATTCTCCGAGGGTCACAGTCTTTGATCTGTGAGCGAAGATCCCACTGAAAGCAGCTGGAGTTCCCCAAATGAAGTTCGGAAAGCTTTGCAAATGCATGAACATTGTGTGTCAAACCATGTAGCGTGCTTTAGGGCCAAAACACTCAAAAACCAGACCAGATCTTGGCGCACTGGATTTCTTCTCTGTCCCACATAAAGCACTTCCAAAGGCTTGGTCTGAAAACATCTGAATGCCTGTCCCTTGATTATCAGGTGAAGCTAAAGACAATTTTTGTAGGACATCAGATGGAATTATTAGCCCCTTTTGAAATAAGAAGGCAGAGAATCAGGGATATGAGTCTGTGAACTGCACGAGGGACAAAGGATTGAGAAATATTAATGACCTTTTATCTATATAGATCCACCACAAATTAATGCTTATGTGCACTTGCAGCCAGGAGAAATTATCATCACCCACAGTCTCATTACACAAGGAGTGCAAACAGCAGCAGAGATGCTGGGAGACAGTACTGAAAGGAAAACAGGCTTATAAAAACGCCTGCCATTTTTATTCATTTAAAGTGTTTAAACAAGCAGTTCTTTACTTTGGTTCAGCCAAAAAAGACCTTCGCATAAAACAAAGGATCATTGGGATCAATACCTGCAGGTCAGCCTTGTCTTCTCTGCTGACCTCCACGAGCAGGATTTTGGGCCTTGCTGGGCAAGCTGGAGTAAGCACCTCAGTGCGGTACGGGATTTGGAAGGGAGAGATCTCATCATTTGTGGATGATACAGTTGGGAGCCTCTTTTCCTCTGTCTTTGCAAAGTTCACTACCACGGTGAACTACTGCCCAGCTCTGAGCTGAAGGAGAGAGCACAGCAAGGCAGCAGGCCTGAATTCCACAGATATCACCATCATAACAGAGCACGGAGGAAATACAGGGGTGGGTGGCGTGTATGAAAGATTGTGTGGTTTACAAACACCGCTACAGTCTCTGGAGCTGACAGCTTTTTTGGGTTCTCCCCACTTCAAAAACTGTGTCTAAACGTCCAGTACTAATGAGATTCAATAACTGGGAAGCCTGTAACAATTGCAGTTCCGATATTGCGGACAGGGAACGGCCTCGGCTTCCCCCAGCACCAGTAAGCTTCCCCCAGCACCAGTAAGCTTCCCCCAGCACCAGTAAGCTTCCCCCAGCTGCCTTTAGTCTCTCAGGTTATACCGAGCTCCTACTGACACTGCTGTCACAAACAGTGCTACAGCCACCCAGAGCTTTCCCCGATAAAGACACAGAGGCCATTGCCTTCCGGGGGAAGCTCCTATTTGAATCCTATCCAGGGTAAACGAATTAGAGACGCAGTAACCAACAGCTACATCAGCTAAACACCACGAGAGGGAGAAAAACGGGACAATGAGTTTTAGCATGTCCATGTAAAGGGCAACCCAGCACCCCTCCCGTGCAAAGCTGTCACAAATGGTGGGGAGCAGGCTGTGTGATTTGCACACCAGCTCTGCTCATCCCAGCTCCCCAGAGCTCAGCCCACACCAGGGCGAAGCCAGGGCCCACTCCTTGGGGTGGGAATAGCAATTAGAAGAGCGGAGACCTGGGATGAAAGTCTCCGTGAAGTCAACGGCCGAGACAAATTCTCCAGCACATCAAGATCTCATTAAAACTGCCCACAGTGTCTAGCCCACAAAGTACATCTAGTGCAAGGAGAGCCATCCTGCTGCTGTTTTGCAACGCATTACAAAATACCTTGGCTAGCACAAAGAATTTGAGGCAATTCACTCCTGAAGAGCCAGGTCGTGAAGAGCCTTCATTTTTCCAGCAAACTGGATTTAAGTTGACAAATAGTAACTGAGAAAAAAAACCAAAAACCTGACGAAGTAAAAGGGAGATGGAGAAACCGACAACATTTAACTTGATCTTCGATGGTGTAAATCTGTCAATACCCACAAATGACCACAAGGCCATATGCCAGTTTTCACTCTGAGATACTGTAACTAAGACATTTGGCTGGTACCTCACACTGGAAAGAAAGTTTTTACATTTAGAAATGTAAAACATTGTAACATTTAAGGAATTTTGGCTACAGCCCACTAGCCAGCCTTCCCTCAGCTTCAGCTAAGGGATTATTTTGAATGTTGCTTTGCTTTTCATGCATCTGTTGCCTAAATCAATGTGGAGGCATGAGGGAGGGACTGAAAATTGGCCCTAGAAATAGCGGTATATTTTAGTGTCATAACTGAGAGTCTTGGCAATCCCTGTTAACTTGAAATGTCAGTGCCATACCAAATGATCTGGTCATCCTAACCTCAACTTCTGGCCATCAGTGAAAGAACAGAGATAGTTTCTCCAACATCAGGTTTCAAGGCCACTGTGAAAAATTAAGGAAAACACATTTCGAGGCTCATTGGAATTTTGCTTTACCTATTTTTGTGTGTTTCTTTTCAGCTGCTCCAGCTCTAGCTGTTTATCTGATCTTTTTCTGTTTGAATTGTTTTTACTTTTTCCAGATTTTCTACAATGCAGTTTACTTCTCCAGCTTACTTTCCTGCTTTAAACTCCTGCTCCATTTTTTTTTTTTTGTAGCTCAATAAAACTCACTTATATTATAAAAGCCTTCTGTATACTTTGACTGTTAGGACATATTTCTCCTTTAACAGATCTGAAGTCACTATCTGATGCCAATTTAATACCATAAAGCATAAAAGACCTCAAATGGTCTTTAGTGATCACTGGTAATTTCCACATCTACTTCTTGTATCTCACACCCAAATTTTTAAGTTTGGAGTGAAGTGGATTAAATAAAACTGAATCCAACTCTGCTTTTCTGATTTGGAATAATTAGAAATGTAACTCTACAGATGAAAATGAGAGAGGTTTTTCTGGATCAGGGGTTTTTATGAACGCTCCCCTTCCTCCATCAGGATGGCAAAAATCTCATACACCAACAATACCCACAGGTTCCCCACATTTTTCCGAATACAGTCAAGGAGTTTTCCGAGTGGCCGGGTATAAACACATCCACAGCCTAACATTAGTCCACGTAGAGATCCCTCCAATCCACTTCTCAAATTGTGCCAAAACCCTCCCAAAAGCTTCTCTGTGAATACACATGGAAGATCAGAAGTCTGGTCTTGCTAAACTGCTTTCATCATTACGTTTCTGGTATTCACATTATGGACAAATGACCTAAAAAATTTCAGTTAAACACATAAAGGAGTTTTTTAAGTTACAGAATGACTTTCAAAAACCACAAACCTGCAAAGGGAAATAGGATTTGCTGGATCAGATAAGATTACTGGTCTATCTGGTCAGGGACATTCAGCGTGTAGCTTTTTTATAAAAGAAAATTAAAATGGAAGTGATGATGAATAAACTAATTTTGCAGTTCAATACTGAATCAGTTTTGAAGACATTTTAAGAAGAATCCAATCAAAAATCCCACTCAAAAGAAAACAATCTGGTCTTTATATTTTGCTATTTTTTTTTCTATTACAAGCAATAGATAAATTCTACTGTTCATATCAGCATGAATACAAATTCTTACGCTACCTGGGAGTGATCAAACCCTGCTTTACAGCAAGATCCTGAAGAGTTTCAAGTGTTTGCCACCCACATCAAAATATTGCCATGGCAAGGAAAATGCATGAGCTTGTTCGTGTAAGCAAATGCAGAAAACCCCCAAACATTTTCTTTATTTACAGCTATATGACTGAATACACACAGGCTGCTTTCTGCTAGTCTCACCACGGGCATAAAATATTTCAAACTCCAGGACTACTGAGAAGCTCACGGTTTTATTCCGCAGTCATCATGCTCCAAATTTACAAGCCTAACTCGGATGGTTATTACTGGGATGTACCTGCTTAAATCCCTTCCACAGATGGGAGAGCGAACGCTGCCCATGCCAAGTTTCAGTCTGGATTGAATTTTTACAGCTGGGCCATAAATTTGCAGATTAAAAAGGTTCTAATGGAAACACAGATACAGCCTTAACTACAGCAACATGAACAGCAGCACCGTAACACCACGCAGGGGACAGTCCACGCTACAAGCACAGTCTACCAGGATGTTACCAAAAATCGCGTTATTTCTCCCCAGCAGCGGAAGGGGGCTGGGAAACTCAGGAACCCCACGCCAGGTATGAAGTTTCAATTCAGACGTTTTTCCAGAAAGAAGTGAAACTTTTACAGGCTTGCCATTCCTTTAAATTCACTGCTCCAGTATGTGAAAAGCCCAGCCCTCATCCCCGCTCCTGCCACCACCCCGTCCCACCTGCACCCGACTTTCCTCCCCCCGTCCCCTCCTGGTCACACTGTGCTGCACTGCACATAGATTACTGTGTTAATTGCCATTAAAGACAGTGGTTACTTGTGAAGCAGATGATAGATTTCATATGTAAAAGTAATTCACTGGGCAGAAAGGAAGGGGTTTGTCCCTGTAATTTCTCTTTCTTCTCCACGCAGGTGCCACGGGCAGACGGCTGGGTGCAGGGGCAGACCCACGTGAGCCCCGAGGAGCAGAATGGGCACATTTCAGCATCAGAGGCTGCACAAATCTCGCTCGCAGCCCAGCCCCGGGAAGATGTGCCTCCAGCCACAGCTTTGCACTCAAAAGCACTTCCCAATCAGTGATACATAAAGTTAAGTGTGTGATTTCAAACCCACTCCTGATGGGGCGACAGCACACATCTCTGTGCTTCTGTCTGCAAACGCTCACAATTTCTTACCCTTTTTCTACTTTCTGTTTAAAATTGTGCCATGTTTTTCATGTGCATTGGCCTACATCCCCTGCCTGATGCCGCACTGCTCCGTCCCCGGCTGCTGCGCCAAGGCTGCAGTGCTCAGGGCTTTCCACTGCTGTGCTCCAGCTGCTGCATTTCCCCGTTATCTCCTCTCGTTTTTTCCCTCTGAACCCCCCCCCTCCTTCGCCTCCCTCATTTGAGTCGTGCTGCCTTTTGCAATGCATGCAACCGCTCGCAGCGGCAGTGGCTGCAGCCGCACTGTGTTTCCAGGGCTGAGGATGCCCTGAGTGGGGACAAAAGCCAGTCCAGCTGATGTGTTTGCAAGGCAGCATGGAAGCCCAACGTTTCTGCCCTAAGCGATCTGCACAGCCACAAATTTGGCTACCAGGGAAAATCCCGCCTCAGGCAGTGGAAGCAGAGAAGGAATCGCATCCATTCCACTAAATCAGTTGTCCCAAGCTGTAGTTTCACACACTCTTAAAATACTCCTTCAATTAACTGCTAATTTTCTTACTAATTTCCCTATTATATTCATTACTAGCCATGCAGTCTACAGCTGAAACTGGAAAACAGTCTGATTTATGACCATGTGCTTTTCCATGCACATAATTGCCTGAAACATTCGCATTTGGGCTGGCCCCAGGTTTTAAGACCAAGCATAACTCTGAAGACATTTTGAACAATGGGAAAAATGGGGATAAATATTTCTTTCTCTTTGAAAATACACCTTCACTAAATGAATGAGGCCCGAGGCTTGCCAGGGAATGGCCCTTGCTGAAGCCTGGAGCGTTGGCTAACTCTAAAGAGAAGTATTAAAATATATAGTTGTTAGAGATTGGTGACAGCACCATACATTTTTCCTGCTGTGTCTGAGAGAGGTCTTGGGCAAGCACAGGGGTCTGCTGCTTTTTTGGCCGCTGCTGCAAATATTTGCATTGGGGAAATTTTAATGGTCTCAGAGAAACAGAGGCGGGCTGCTGTACCGGCACGGGCAGCAGCAACCTGTGGCTATGGAAACATGGCTGATCCCCCGATTTTTTTTGTTCTGATTTTTTCAGTCAGATGTTGTCATCTTTTCCATTTCAAATCATTCATGCAAGAACATCTCATTCTCTGCGATGATAAAGCTGTCAGGAGTCCCGAGACGTGCTGCCCTGAAGCAAGCCGATGAAGAAAATCCTCTGTGGCCAAGCAACTGGCTCAAGCTAGTTTTTACTGAAGTACGCGGAAAATCTGCCATGACATCAACAGAACCAAAACCAGCAGAGGAGCACACACACCTCCTCTGCTCCGGGGGGTCTCCACAGCAATTATACCCAAATTATTTTATATCCATGAACATGCTGCTATTACAAGCGCATCTGACCCTCACATAGCCCAATCTCCAGAATCTTTAATATTTTGGGTTTTAAAAAAAAAAAAAAAGCCCAAAACACTCACAGCCATTTGCATCTGAAAACAAACAGATAAAACAAGGATGCACAGTGTTTGCGCCCAGGACCTGTGAGAAAACAAGCACTCTCTTTTCCCACAAAACTGACCATTAAAAGCAGGGAGTGGAGAGAAATGGCTCAGAAAAGCTAACACTGCCAGGAGCACCGCTTCCCTCCGAGGGGCTGGCTCCAGGCAAAGCTCCCCCCTGCCCGCAGGCAGCCCCTGGGTGCCCAGGCTTTTGGGAGGGTGCTCTGCCCCCAGCACTGTCGATGCTCCCAGCCCACCCAGTGCTCTCCTCCCCCCATTCCCCCACCTGAGAGAGGTTGAAATTGCTCCCTTTCCACAAAAAAAAAAAAGTCAGTTTTGATGGAGCACTGTTTTCCAGGGTCATGTCCAAATAATCCTGACCCACTCTCCGTGCAGCTCAAATACTGAGAAACAGAGAAACTAAAGGGAATTAAAAAACAGTTTGTTTGATTTTTGCTGTTCAAACTGAAAGAAACGCAAAAAGTGAACAACCAACTTAACTAGCGGGGAGCAGGCAGGATCTTTAAAATTCTCAAGTTTGGGCTATCACATCTGGTCTATTAAACCTGACACTGTCCCTGTAGTAAAGCCGTTTCCTTTTAATCTTTCTTTAGAAAAAACAACAGAACAGCAAATTAAACACAATCCTCTCCTCAATTCTCAATTCCATGCTATTTCAGTGTTGACGAATCGGGCCATGTAATAATAAAATTCCTGCAGAAATATGATCTTAACCGTGTAACCTTCAATTGCAGTTATGCTGCTGCCGTGTGCATTTAATACTGTACTTGACATTCCCCTTTTCCATTTCACTTCTGGATGACATTAGGATCTGCAACAAGGACCTCCTTCAGCTCTCCCAGGTTACCATTTATTTTAAAGTATCCCCAAGGTCTCCAGCACCGTTTAGATCAAACTCGCAAAAGTCGCTGGTACTAGCGGTTTTTGCGGGTCCCTCGAGTTGTTTCTGAAAACAGGTTCCATTGTGTTCATATTATGCTTTTAAATTTTATAGCTCATTTTTAAATTACATGTTAATTTCTAAAAATGTTAAATTGCGAGGAAAAGTTGGCAAGGACCACACAAAAATCACAGCACTGCTCTGCAGCTTGCGTATGTCTCTCTACAGCCCTTATGTGCGTGGCTATACCCTTACATTTAAGTGCTCTGCATGAATGTGGGCCTGATCCTGCGGCGTGCTGAGGGGCTCATCGGAGGCGCTCAGTGTGCTGCAATAAACGACCCAGGATCATGCTTTATAAATCACAAGCTTTGCAGGATCCAAATGAAAGAAAGAAAGGAAGGCGAGAGGAAAGAAAAAGGCAGTAGTAATGAAAACATCAGAAACAGAGCACACTCCTGAGTATAAACGTCTAAAAATAGAGATCAAACATCTTCAAAAAATCAACCAGTCATTCAAGAGGTTTTTTTAAAAGCCACCCTCCTTTCCAGGCCTGCAAGTCTTTCGTTTCCTCACTATTTTTATTTGTTCTGGCTTTTCTACTGTGCTAAGTAACATATAAAGTGAAATCAATGAAAATCTGCCTACAGAGAAGTTAGAAAATTCCCTGTCCTGCCATTTCATCCCTCTTCCTCTCATTTCAATTTTTGCTTTCGTTCACCAAATGCAGCTCACCAGACGGCGGTATCCCAGAAAGTTGGGATTTTTCATTTCCTTGTGCTATAACCACGCGGGACGTTTTGTTCCCGCAGGTGACCAGCAAGAGGGTACTCACAGAACCCTGCAGCGTGGTTACAGAAATATCAGCATTTTAGTCATCCGTAAACCCAAGACTGACGCTGCCGCTTTAGATTTACGTCCAGCCTCACTCTAAACATTATTAGACCTTTTCCTTATAGATTTCTGGAGTGCTTGTTGCAGTTGGACTGTTGTTCCTGTGTGCGTTTGTGCAACAAATACAGATAGGCAGGTCTGGTTTGAGTTATTCCTGTCACACAGAGAACCTGCTGTGAGTGACAGCATGCCAAGGAGTTAATGAAAACTTGTTCCCCAACATGGGCTTTTAACTCAACAAAAACTCTGAACCGAGCCTTTCAGTGGTCAGCTTAAGACACATATTTGACCAATTATATATATTTATGTATTATACCTGTGCTAGGATTAATCCGAACTGAAATTTTCAGCCTTAAGTGAACACATTTGCGTATGTCATGTTATATACAGAAGTGTATCAGCTTACGACAGAAACACTCACATATGTGCCATCCCCGAGTACGGCTGCGCTCTCCCCCCACGGCAGCTCCACGGCTCCCGGGCCACGCAGCCGGAGCAGCGTGGGCACCGTACCCACGAGGGACCCGGGACGGGGGTCTGCTGCTCCCACCCCACCACTAAAGCCACCTCCCAGCAGCTCTTAATACTCCTGCAGGGGTAAAAAGCCTGTCCTTGATCTTCACACGGGATTTCCCAGTTGCCTGAAGCTCGAGCAGCATATGGTCCCGTGTTTATAAGCATGTTAATGGCTGGAAAGGGAAGCTGTACAACCCGTTTTTCCTTATATAAACTTTAAACTGCAATTTCTTCATTTTGTCACTGGACTCTGCGCTCGCGCCCCATTAATTGGGCGCAGGTTCTTGAGACACACGTGGCCACATTGACCCTGGGCACCCTGCGAGTGGACACTGGTGTGGGCCACCTGAAATCAGGGTCTGGCCCACAACATGAAACAGACACGGTAAGTAAGCTCTCCACTCACAAAAAGTTGCTTTTCCAAGGAAGCACCATAAAGAATTTGCTCCTACACCAATGACTGCCTGCTCTCAGGAGCACAGCAACTGTGACAAACGTCTCTCAAAAATAAAATGTCAATCAGTTTTTCACTCTCTGCTTTCTGAAACGCTATGCATAATGTCTCCATAAACTAAAACATCTAGTAGGGACTTCACAATTCTGCTTTAACCCTTTGGTGTTAAAAATCTGCTGTTTCACTTAATAAAAAATTGCGGCGGGGAGCTCTTTATAAGTGGCAATTTCTCACTTAAAAATTCACTTGCTGCTTTCAGGAAGGTATGCGTGATACAGTCAGACATACCCTGGCATTTTACTTAACCAAAATGGATTGCAGCTATTTTTGAGAACAGAGGTACAGGTCTGCTACAAGACTGCACTGAGAACTGCCATCCCAAGTATTCAAATTAAAGAGAAAAGACACAAAAAAAATAAAACATCCTTATTTATCTCTTCCAATGTAAAAATAATTTGGATAATTTCATCTATTTTTAAACAGATTTCAATATCTGCTTTGTTAATGAAGGGCTCAATTTCTCCAAGTTATACTATCATCAGAAAATCACTAATGGGACTGTAGTGTTTTAGCTGAAAAAAAAGCCTATTTTTACCTGTTTCTTCCTGAATGTGCGCACATATATAGGAAGGAACAATATAGTGTGTGCAAATGATGTTTTTCTTTCCATTAGCAGCCTACTGCTTTGAAAGTGTAAAAAGAATAAAACTATATCCTGAGAGCTGCTGGTCTCATCAGAGGCCATAGCACTTCAAAATTTTAACAAAGATATTTAAGAACTGACTTAACTACAATCTCGAGACGAGTTTCAGGAATGTCAGTTATGAACTTTAAGGACAAATATACTGGGTTTTAGTCATTCCAGCCCAGCTTGTGAACTCACACAGTTACAGCCTGCCTGTCTCAGCCTTCTCATTAAAGACCATATTTTTCAGTGCAGCTCGAAACTTGGCAAGAAGAACTCAATCCAGTAGCAAATTTATTACAATTTTTAAAAAGTCATTGTGTCCGTTTTTAAGTTATGGTATAAAAGTACAGAAAAACAGAAGTTTATATATCTGAGCTGCTGCATCTGTTCTTGAGTAACTTTTAACTTAAAAATAAAACTTGGCAGACAATATGCCCATAATGCAGACCAAATGCATTTGGTATGTTAAAAAAAAAAAAAAAAAAGCAGCTAAATGAACAGAGAGAGTTAATTTTGAAACTTACTCATTGTGCATGCACTGGTTTTGCTCCCAATGAGATGCCGTTTCTCTACAGGGTCCCCACTCCCACCGTGGTCATCCCCTGACAACCTGCATGCACCAAGGTCCTCCTACCCCCACCAAAGCACACAGCCTCAAATCCTTGTGGCCCCATCACATGAAATGGGCCAGGAAAGTGAGGGCAAAGGCTGCGAATGTGAGAGGCCACAAAGGCAAGGGGCACCAAGTACATCATCTAAATCTATATTAATTTTAGTGCAAAGCCCTCCAGTCCCTTTCATCAATTTTCATCCATCCCAAAAGTGATGCTGCCTGCAGAGTGGTCCCTGGCAGAATAATTCCCCAAGAAAGGCCCCGGGACAATGCGAAGGGCTGCTACAATGGGTGGAAACCCTGAAACGCTGGCAGAGACCTCCAGAGCTTGGGACACAAGATTTCATTTTTTTCAAAGAAAAAGGGACAGCAGCAGCCTTTGCCTTACATCCCCAAAGAAATACAAAACAAGCTTCACAAGAGGAGCCTTCCAGCACCCCCCGTCCCACAGGCACCTGAGAAGGTCCTGATCTTGCCCCAATTTACAACAATTTACTGGCATGAACCAAGCAATCCCATGTGCCTTCTACTGACTGGCAACACAGCAGAAGATATAAATTATGCTTTTCTATTTTTATTGATAAGATTAAAATAATAAATCAAGTGTAACCCTTCAAAAAACATTATAGATATTTATATAGATATATAGAATATAAAGATATTTAGAATATTTAGATACATAGAATATAAAGATATTTAATGGCCAAGTCTGTGGCCCCTTAGATCAGTGCACTGTACCTGAAGAGGGATGCAGAAATTGGCCTAAATTAATCCATGCACCTGAGCACCAAAGGGCCATGCAACAGAGCAGGATCTATGAAGAAGCATCTAAGAACAGATGCTGTGCAGCAGGGGAGGATGCTCAGTGCACACTATTGGGGAACATGTAGCTCATGTAAGTGTCACAACCACTTCCTTCCAGCTGGAGCCACGGAGTACTTCAGCCCTCTAGTCCTCCCTTATTGTAACAGAAACTATAAGAGTTTTCTCCTTCTTTAGGCTTGTCTTAGCACTGACAAAACTGGCCTGTAAGTGTCATTTCAAAAAAAATCACTCCCATAGCTCCATTCAAAAAGCAAAACAGCTTCATTAGTGGTCAATAATAGCATTTAACTTCAATACTGCTGATAAACTTGGACAGGACTGATCCTCTCTCATATGAGAGGATGGACAGGAGTTACCCACCCTCATAAAAGGCACCATCAGGTGACACTCATTCCAGATGACAGCGTCCACCAAGATTGGTTGTATTAGAAATTATGCAGAAAGAATCCCTTACCTGTCCGGTAGACAAAATTGCCTTCTGTCTCTGATGATGACGGAGACACCAATTCCTCCTCAAATTCATTGGAACTAAATGAACCAGAGTGATTCCTTTGCCTTGTTTTTTCCATCATAGCTGCATTAGTAGCCATGACATGTCTCAATGAGTCATTTAGGTAACGATTCAGTAAGCTGCTTTTGTATTTGGGGGGTGACACGTAATCCTCATTGGCACTTGTTTCTGGTCTCACTCCTGTTTTTATTACTGAACTTTCAGTTTTAATCACAGTGTGATGAACTGGTTTGTTATATCCCCCTTCATTCATATGGTTTCTTGGAGGATTTTCTCCATCTGAAAACAAAGGAGGAAAGAACAGTAATGCATCAATTACCTAATTATTTATCTAGAGGCTTTCTCTACATATTTTGAATTGCTATAAATGTAAACTAAAACTAGACAAAAGAATTTCAGACTTCAGCATTAGAAAATTATTTTCATTTTCTTCTGTTCACACATTGCTCACTGCAGTTCCCAGCGTTCTCAAATGTTCCAGCTATTCCAAGTTAATTAACTGTAGAAAACAGTGTCTGGGTCTAATTTGTTCATAAGCAACGTAAGCCAGGTAGAAAAAAACAAAATTGAAAAGTGCCCTAAATCAATGAAAAACATTTCAAAATCTGGGTGAATAAGCTGAATTCTTACTATCATAGTTTGAAATTTGTTTCTTCTGAGTACTATGACGTATTTAAGCATATTTGCCTAAACTGTACTCTTTTAATTGTCCTGAGAGCAATCTTTTAAAGGGAAGTGCAAACTAAAGAAATGTGAGTACAAACTGAAATTGGAACAAAGAGGATTGAAACTGAATACAAATTGAAACATATTATTCTAAAAATTCACCTACACACTTCTGATAAAGTTCTGCAGCATTCTTTCCTGTCAGTGTATCTCCATGTCACAACCGACTGAAAAAAGCACCCACAGACATAATTAATACAAATATTCTATTAAAAAATATAGGGTGCTATTTACCAAACCTTACATTTGTTAATTAGGATAAGAAAGAGAATTTCAGTGCACCTTTTAAGGAAAGTGTTTGCTGGTAAAATACATGAAATAAATATAGTAATAGTCAGTTTACCATATAAGAAGCCCCACTGAAGTTAATCAGATTCTCTTGTTAATGACATGATATTGCTATCGCCCTTCCATCAAGGAAAGTAACAGTCAAGAGATTTCTTGTTTCCTTAAACCAACAAACGTGATCAGCTTTTTCCTTTAATGCAGATTAAAGCAACAGGCAACAGCAAAGAACTAACAATTATTTTTCTAGTAACAATGCTAGACGAAACATGGACATAACATGCACCCACACTGTCACCCCAATTAACCTACACAATCCCACTTCGCAAGGCTGCAGAATAGTTGGGGGCCAAAAATGGCACCTAATTCACAAAAAGTAAAGGTGGATCCACTGAGGGCATTTTGTGAGAAATCAGAGCTAACTTAGGGCATCTGATACCTTCTAAATCTATTTCAATCGGTTTAAAATTCATACAAAGAGCGTCAACACACCTTCAGAGCATGAGTCATCGCTGCTCACGCTGAGTCGTTCAGCATTGCCTTGAACATATTTGTTGTACAGTTTTATTCGTAAAGCCCAGCTAAGATCTGGTTGCCTGACGGTATTCTTCAGGCGACGTCTTGCATTGGCAAACCAGTTTGATACCTGCAGACAAATCAATGTTTTAGTTTCTCTTGAAAACAAGGCAAATAAACAAATCTAACCCATAGTTTTCATAGGTTTTATGTATGCAGTAAGAAAACAGCAAACAAGGGAAACATGAACAGGAGTCAATGAAACCATCACTGAGCAAAGCAGGGACCTCAGACAGGGCAGGTTCAGGCTTTCCACCCCTCCCAAATGTCAGCAAACCCTCATTATTAACAAGGTTTTAATTAAGGGGCCCCAAAATACTTTTTTTTTTTTTTTAAGATAACACCCCGAGCTTTCAATACAAACCTTTGATACATTACTAACATCCTAAATTAAAGCGACTAGCTAATGTTCGGCAATTTGCCTTTGACATTTACGTAGGCTACAATAAGGCTGCTGAACAGAAAAACCCATTCTGAATTTCGTTACATAAAAGCCCAATTTCTCCCTTATGCCTTATCACTACTCTGACAGCTAGTGGGTATCAGGAAAGACTTACATAGAATATAACCTGCTTTGAGTCACTGCGGAAATCAACTACTTGCTCTACAGAGCAGCAGCTTTTATGAACTCTTTCTGTTATGGAAACCCTAAAAAGCAGTGAGGATGCAGGTTCCTTACTACTAAACTACCAACTACTAAACATGAGACATATCCAGGTGGGTTTTTGAATGTCTCCAGAGAAGGAGACTCCACCACCTCCCTGGACAACCTGCTCCAGGGCTCTGCCACCCTTAAAGTAAAGAAGTTCCTCCTCATGTTTAGGTGGAACTTCTTATATTCAAGCTTGTGCCCATTTCCTCTTGTCCTGTCACTGGGCACCACTGAGAAAAGACCAGCCCCATCCTCTTGACACCCACCCTTTAGGTATTTAGAAGAATTGATCCAATCCCCCCTCAGTCTTCTCAAGACTAAAAAGACCCAAGTCCCTCAGCCTTCCTCATAAGAGATGCTCCAGGCCCCTCATCATCTTCGTAGCCCCCAAGAGACTGGCTTGTCTTCCTTCTCAGCTGCAGAGCATTTTCTAGAGTTTGAGATTACAAAGTGGATACACCACCATGCAAGGTCATTACAAAGTCAGGCTCTAACACAAGGATTTCTCACTGCTTTAGGTACAAAAAGAGCAAAAGGGCTGGGTGTAGTCTTCTGAGCCAGCAGTGCTAATCAAACCTTCAAATGGGATGCGCGTACTTGCAGTGACATTGCATGAAAGCATATCTGAGAAAAGGCTGGCCTTGAATCCACTGCAAGTTAAAAACACATAAAATAGGAAATACTGATACTGACAGAGTGACCTTACCATAACCTTACTACGAGCAAGAGCAGAGGCAAGCTACCTGCACTCTAACAATATTTATTTAATGATAAATCAGGTCTTAAAAATGCTGTTTACTCCTTGCAAGAACGAGTGTATTTTGACATGACCTCTGCAAGAAGGAGGCAGAGTAGCATTGCCTGCAAAGGGGAATGTAAAGAATGTCGGGAGAGCCTATAGCCCTGCTCACATCTTTGTGTTGTCAAAGTGCACACAGAGGAAACTGAGACCATTGCAGTCATATTCTGACCTGGGAACGATCACACTGTTTAATTTATGTTAATCTGCAAAGCAAGTTAACACATGTTTTATCGATACATTCTGCCCTACCTACTAGGGAGCCAAACTGTAGACCTCAGCGCTGGATTTTGGCCCTGATTTTGTCATGTCTATTGTAGCTAAGGTTGTATAAATTGTATTTGATTAATTACTCTGCATTGATAATCTCTTGTAGGGTGACTACGAGAAAAATAAACACTGTGTTTTTAAAGGAAAAATAAAACTTCGGTTCAGAGTCCCACACAGAACTTAGCAGCAGTGCCTTAAGGCTGTCACTTTGCTTTTACTTAAGATAACATTTACATGAAACAGGGTTCCACCTAAAACACAGCGAGCCCCGGATCAGCGCTCAGATGCCAAACGCGTAACTTTACAAACCATGTAGTTTACTGTGACAGGTTAGAAGACCAAAACCGTAGCTGGCTGAGAAGAGTAAGTAATCTTCATTCTCTTCCAAGGCTACTTGTTTATATTCATCATATTGACACAGCAATCATTACAGTAAACCAGAAAGGGTGGGCTGGAATCCATCCACTTTCTAATGCTGCTAACAAACTCTCCAGACTGCTCAGCTGAAGCAGCAGTCACCTGGCTGCTGCATGATTTAGTATAAATCTGAAATCAAGTATGTAACGATAGAGATGGATCAGCCCAGAGTCCCACTGAATATTACAGCAGCTACTGCAGCATCTTACAAAGCTGACAGCTTTCCAACATCTCACTAGAAAGAGGTTCATTATGCTCCATTTCATTACATATTGAAATATTTCATCAGTGAAGTGCCATGTACAGAAAAGAAAGATAGGGTAGTATTAGCATGACTCATACATAAAAGCAATTAAATTTAGCAGGAGTGATTTTTGCATGGTACTCTTGGTTTATTTTGAGCTCATTCTTCCCATGCCAGGGCTTTGCTTTCTGCATATCAATATGAAAAGATGAGTCATATTTTAAGTCTTCTGCTATGAGAGGAGGAAATAGTAGTATTTGATCATTATGAAAGAACCTGAAGTCAGCATTTACAAGAGGCACTTTAAGCTAAAGCACAGAGCAGCAAAGTCACTCCAGAAACTCTCACCCCAAATGCAATTACAACAAGGCTCGTTAGAGCTGAAGGAAAGTTAGGCACATTCACTTCAGAAATTTTTAGGCTAGACCTATGGCGTGGTATCTGTCTCAGGGTGATTTCCTGCTCTTGGGCACTGCCATATGTCGCTGGAAAATCCTGATCTCTAAAACATCAAGAGATTCAACATCTTTCCCATTCTTCAGTCCCGGACAACCTCCAGGTGTGTGGACTGGAAGAAGCTGCATGGCCACAGGCTGTGCCAGCTCACCCTGAGCCCCAGCCACCACCTGGGTTATTACAGGCTCTTCCTGGCTCCGTTAAAGCCAAGGGCAGTTTTGTCACTAATTTTGACCCAAATGTCCCAAATGTGGTCTTAAAACAGTTACATGCCTACTGCTGTAGGTCCCATTCACACTACCAGTGCCTGTTTGTGCCACACTTACTTAAGCCATTACAAAAAGTAATCACCAAAGCTGCCTAAAGCCAGCAACCCTTTACCATGGTCCCAAGTTACACTACTGTGACCTCCACAAATAATAAAAAAAACCCAAACCAACAATTTACATACAAGCCAGTGGGAAAATCTTTGTCTCAGAACCCTCCCAAAGAATGAAGTATGTTGAAAAAAATGCATGATGAAACTCACTGTTCTTGTAAAGTAACAAACATGTAGTTCTTCAAGAAGTAAAAAGACAAAACCCAAGGAGAACGATAATAGATGTGCTTTCCAGCATTTATATTTTACAGCAGCTCAGTCATTCCCAAAGAGCACCAGGTGCTTATATCAGCATCATGAAATATTGACCCTCTGGCTTTACTTCTGAGGAGACTTTTCAATTTTATTGCAATTTGTTCTGCTTCACTGCTTTAGAGTGGCCAAAGTTTCAGAATGGGAGCAGAAATCAAGTGATTCTCCTCCTCCAGTCATCCAGATATGTCTTTATGAATCTGAATACTATTAAATCCATAGCAGCACATGACCAATATATTAATCCTAGTATTGCAAAAAACTTTTCTTCAACAATACGGCCATTCATATTTCTTTCTGGAAGGAATATACAGTCATTTTTCTTTTTTATTTCACAAGAACATCTAAACCAAAATTTAAAATAAAATAAATCAAGTACTGCGGTAATAATACAAATGAAAATGTAGCATATTAATAGGACAAATTATTGGATTTTGAATTGGAATCTAATTGGAGTAAAACATAAAATGCCTTTTCAAACTATATTGCTTTTTTGGTTTCCTGCTTTGGCAGTTGGAGAAGTAGAAAACTTTGGGCTGTTGGACTGAAAGCTGCAATAACATTTGCCTTGAGGACTCCCGAAGACCTTGTTGGCCTGCTCAGGAATAAGTCAGCCCAGAATTTGCCCCAGGTTTTGCTACCGCTTATTAAGAAACAAGGTGATTTATGATTCCTGCAAAATCCTACCTCCTTGAAAGAGTTTGACTTTCCTCCTGCAGCACTGCTGGACACAGCTGGAACAGCCCCCTTGCTGTCCCACTGCACCCAGGAAGAGGCGGTTAAGCCAAAATAATAGTGAGGCAGAATAAATTAATTTAAAAATCAACCAACTGGCTGATAGCAAAATTAATGAAAATAAAATTGTGGAAGATCTGACGTGCAGATACTGTCCTAATAATAACAGTAGAAAACAGGGCTGGATGTTCACCTCCTTTTCTCACAGAAGGATCAGTTTTATATATACCACAGTCCTGAAAAAGGATGGTACATACTGGAGTAAGGGTCATTAGATGAAAGAAAAGCATGTGGAGAAGAGTTACAGCTATATTATCAATATTACTATGACCAACATCATGTTCCAGCCACCTGGTGAACACCCTTTCCAAGGTCAGCAGTCAGGTGAAAAAATCAAAAAACCCCAACCATTCATTCCCTAAGCTGCATTTTGGCAGAAAATCAAAGGGATTTTCAACAGTTTCTTCTGTCCTCCCTAGAGCTTCCAACAACAAGGTGTCAGCACACGAGGGATGCTGGGACAAGGTAACAGCTGTCAGCAGACAACAGCCTCCACAGGAATGGAAAGCTGTGGGGGCAAGCGTACGTTCTCACCACGAGCGAACGCCACGGGACAGCAGTGAGAGATGGAAGAAGAGGAGGAAACATGAGACAGGTCAGTGAAGGTGAGGGCACGTAACCCGGAAAAAACATCATGTGCTGACTCCAGGCTCTCCAACAACATCTGGTGTTACTAGATTAGAAAAGCAATCACGGGGGCCCCTGCTCGATGCTTTTGCAAAGCGCCCCTCTGGGAGAGCAGCAAAGCTTTCCAGCAGGTACCAAAGCCCCGTCCGAGCCTGCTCTTGGTTATACCCCTCAGCTGAAGGAGCACAGCCTGCAGGGAAGCAATTTCAGGGGTGCCCAGCATGACTGAGATCACAGCCTGGCGCTTTCTCTCTCTCTCAGAGAACAAGAATTTTGATCTGGATTACAGTCTTGTTCTTTCTGGGCATCTGAAAAGTAGATGTAGGGCGTGCGTTGTTTTGTTCTTCCAGGCTGAGGAATTACTGCTGGTGCCAGACATATGTATTTACCTCTCGTACAGATGCTATTGTATTCCTGGATTAAAAGAGCATTGCACCCAAATGATGGAAGAAACATCTGAGGTTTCTTTTTGATGGTGTGCTTCTGTAAATGGAGATAGATGTGCTGGTTTGCACAGCTCTTTCAAACATTACAGTTCATAGAAATAAGGCTGGCCAAATTCAGCTTCAATGTAAATCCACTGCAGGCACGGGGAGTCTGACAGAGATAAACGTAGCCATCCATGGTTCTTTTTAATTTTATTCTACACCTCACAGAGATCGTAAAACTCTGCCGAGTAGTGGCCATGGCTCACTTGATGCTTTTACAGAGGCTAACACAGCATATCTCCATCAGGATTTATTAAAGCTGCCACGAGAGAAATAGTGCAAAACCCCACAATTTTTTCCCCTTGTCTGTTCATTCCGTGGCATTTATAAAAGAACAGGAGAAGAACTCCTCAAGATGTCATTACTGTGAAAGCTTCCCAATGTGTATTCTGGGTGTATGTTTTAAATCTCATGTAAAAAGACAGGAATTTTCTAAAAGCCATACTCCAATAAACTACTCCTATTGAATTGTGGCATTGAATGGATCGTGTTTATGTAATCCTATTTTTAAAAGTCTGAGCAAACCTTTCATGTATATTTTTTAAAAGCAAGAGAAGTTGTTTTAACTGTATCTTCCAGTTATAACTGGCATTTTCTGAGACACTCATATTATTTTTGTCAAAGCTATAGTGTTTTTTCTAGTGCAGTAGTTTCACAGCGAGGTACTAAAATGTAAAAGTTCCCCATTTTGCTGTTACTAGGAATGAAGTTCATAGCACTGGCTTTTTGAAAAAGTACTCAAAATAATAACACTGAATTACCGCCTCCTTTTTCTAACACTTCACATTATTTTGATATTTTCATGTCCTTTGCAAAACGACACATAATGTGCGAGGCAGAGCACTGAGGGCCTGATCCTGCAAACACATGTGTTTCATTTTAAGCACCTAGCAGTAGCTCCCAGTAAGGAAATTAGATTATTCACAACGCATAAATCTTTGCAGCATCCAGACCTGAGATAGAATCACTCAGCAACCGATAGCATTTAACCACATATTTTAATAGAGTGCCAGATGGCAAACAGAACAAAGAAGTGAGATTTATAAACATTTGCAGCCAACTTTATACCTTTCACTGCAGCACAACTGCCGGTCGTTTCAGGGGAGTTTTACCTGAGAGCAAAACAATTACACCCCATGCCTAATTACACTATAATGGTAATTCCTGCAAGACTGTGAAGCACAGTCTCAGCACACAGTGGGGATAGTAACACCAACGTCTGTGCAACAGGTGATGACTATTATCAGGACGACATAACTGCTTCCATTCTAGCCCATTTTCAAAAGGGAAAAGAGAGCTCCCTACAATTCATATTCCGTGATGACATCTCCCATTGCTGATTTTCTTTTTAGCCAAAGACTTTTTAAAGACTAAGCAAAAATATTTCTGCTGTATTTATGAATGAGATTAAAGGCAGAGGGCCTCTTTTCCTCGGAGGGGAAGCACACACCTTTTGCCCACCACCTTTTAGCACTTCCCTGGGCCAGGATCAGCCACAGGTGGGAATTCCTGTTTGGGGAACGGAGTCCTGCTGGAGTTGGGGGCTCTGGAGAAGGTGGGGGGAAGGATGAACACAGACCCCGGGTCTCGCTGGCTCCATGGATGCCCCCCTGATGCTCAACTCACACGGGGGGCTTCAGCTGATGCTGCCCCCATCCCTCCCGTCCATGAAACGCCCCAACGCAGCCGCGGGAGGCAGGGGGAGAGGGATCCCTTACCTGCACCAGGGTCATCTGGGAGCCGAGGGCCAGCAGGATCTTCTCGGTCTTGGTGGGGTAGGGATTGTCGCGGTGCTTGTAGAGCCACTGCTTGAGCGGCCGCGCCATGTCCTGCAGCGCCTGCCGCTTGTGCCGCACCTTTCCGCCGCTCTGCCGCGCCCTGCCGCGGAGAAGGGGCGCTCAGGACCGCGGCCGGGGCGGTGGGCACCTGCCTGGACCCCCCACCACCGGCCCCGGGCACGGCGCCGAGCTCCCCTGCGCGGCCGCCGCCACGGCTGCGGGATGCGCGCAGGGATGCGCATCCTCCCGCTCGGGCTGTTCACGGAGGGGCTTTCCGGAGGCCAACCCCGCGGCCAACCGAACCTGCCCTCCGTCCCGTCCGCCCCCCCTCCCCGCTTGAATTTATTTGCCCGTTAAATTGAGAGAAACCCGCGGCACCGAGCGGCTCCCGGGGCATTTCCTTGCTCGGGGCGGGGGGGGGGGGGACGGGAGAGC
>NW_015090864.1:16245600-16246402 GCF_001431845.1 Calidris pugnax | reverse complement strand
GAGCCGAGCCGTGCGGTGCGGGGCTGTGCGGAGCCGGGCCGTGCCGCGCTCCCCCGGCAGCCCCGCTCCGCCGCCACCGGCTGCTCGTAACGTGTGGGTGAAACGCAGCCGGCGTCCTGCCGACCAGCACCGCCGCTACAAGTGCGAGCTGATGCAATCGTTAAGGTGGAAATTGGGCACAAAAAACCAGCTCCGCGGGGTTTTCTAGATGTCGGTGCCTCCTGACCGCGCTCCTTAGTTTTTTACTTTGTACAGCTGACCCGACATCCCTGCTCCGCGCTCGCCACTTCAACCCCTGGAGCTGCGGGTGATTCACCCGCCGGAGCCAACACGTCCCTCTCATCACCTCCTATTTCACCTGTTCCACCGCACACACACGCACACACACGCACACACATACACACACACACACACACAAATCAGCCGCGGACGGCTCAGCTTCAGCCGCGTTTTTAGCAAACCGATTTGAACATCACCCTTGACTGGCAGCGTTTTAAACCCCATGCCGGGGAACGCACCGACAACGCCGCTCCTTCCCGCCGCCCGCTTGCTCAGCGCGCTGCAAACCAGCCGGTACGGGCGGAAGGAGCGCCGGGGGCCGCGCAGTGCCCGCCTCAGCCCCGGCCGCCGACCGGCTGCCCCGGCACCGCCGGCGGGGACCGGCCCGCGGCCACCCCCGTCCCGCAGCTTCCACGCGTTCCGCCTACGCGGCTCTGTTTTGGGGGGGGCTTTAATTACACGAAGCGCTCGATCAAACCGGACAAGCCCCCGGTTTTTGTTTGGAGGCAGAGGCGGGGGGGGG
>NW_015090864.1:16243896-16244224 GCF_001431845.1 Calidris pugnax | reverse complement strand
CGCAGAAGATGGCCACAGTCAATATTTACAAGGATGTAATTCAGACGTTGTGTGACCGCCGCGGGTGAACGGGGAGCAGCCGGCTGCGCCCGCGGGACCGGCGGGACGTGCGCGGAACGGACCATCCCCCTCCCGCCTCCGCGGTGCGCGCATCCCCCGCGCTCCACGGCACCCCCTGGGCTTCTTGTCCTTGTCCCCGCAAGCCTGACCCCAAAGGACCTCACCCTGCAGAGCCGTTGCCGCCTTTATCCTTTCCCCTCTCTGCCACCCGTCCCGTCCCGTCCCGGGGCACCGCAGAAGGGTACGCGGTTGCCCGGCGGGGGCAGGT